>NW_027105022.1:383571-398474 GCF_000696795.3 Halyomorpha halys
TTTTTATTTTAGTATGTATGAGATCATTCATCAATATTACCTATTGCCCACAACTGTGTGGCAGATTGTAATATCTATCAATAAATAAATCTATCAATAAAAAAAAATTATTGATACGAATAATGTGTTTTTGAACAGTTAAACCAAAATTAGGAAATGCTTAGTTTTTTTTTATTTCTGGACAATACGGATTGTGGAGATAAGAAAGAAATGATTTATATATAATTTAATTTATTGTATGAGACAGGTTTTTCCATCAATTATAATAAAAAATAACCGTATAGTTTCACACTGTTTATTTTCTTATAATCCCTACGTTTCGGCCATTCCGGCCATTCTAAAGGATCTCAAAGAGAAATACTTTATTTAGCCATACTGCACAAATATATTGGATTGCTATAAAACACACCATACCGATCAATCTATGATCGGACAAATATATATTAACATTTTTTTTTTCTTTTTCCTTTACTACCCTTTTACAATCAATAATCGTCCATACACTAGATACAATACATTATAACTATTTTATAAAATAATTATAAACAGCTAAAATTGTATTCAAAAAAGTAACAGGTTACTCTTGCCTTTAGTCAATAACCTACTATTAACCAATTTTACTTAGTCTATTACATTGAATTGACAAAGTGATGTAATAGACAGTCTAAACGTAGGAATTATAAGAAAATAAAGTGTGAGACTATATGGATATTTTTTATTATTACCGATACATAAATTATTTTTGCATACATATTATTTTTATGAAGAACTGTAATATTTTGTTTTTCTTTGGTATCTGGCAGAAACATTTATGATAAATAAAATTGGTTAACATTTTATTTTTAATAAAAAGGGGTAATTTTCATTTGTTTCGTAAATAATTAAAGATTTCCTTTTAAAAAAAGTTCTAACATTCCTTAAATATTGATACTAAAAAAGTTATGTAAAATTTTTTCTTAATTATCTTATTTCCGAATGCCAAGTTAATTTACTACTAATGGATATTGGTACAGTTTTAGTTGTTTTTAGCTACGCTAATTTTCCTCTGTCTTTACGTCTTCCTTACAAAAATAGTACGGGGCTTTCATCATTATTAAGAGAGAATATGGGATAAATAATATTTTTTAAATCAATCAATTTTCAAAAATCTAGCAAAATTAACCGCGAACCAGTCTCACAGAAAGTAGGCAGCAGGAATAACAATAAATGTTGGAACAGAACGAATTATTGACTTTAAAAAGGAATATTTAGCAAATAACAGGCATTCATGAATAAAATAAATAGATTTATTGAATAAGGCAACGATTGAAGATGAGGATGATCACTCAAACTGCCAGCATGTAACTTGGTATATTTTCCTTCCGAGGTAGCTTTTATTCTCGGCGCAAAATTTATTCATGGAATATATAACCCACCTCTGACTACCGTCCAGACTATCTTGTTTAAACGGAGACAATCCACTGACAGACGCTCTCAATCTTTTGTAAGAGTGAAACCATTTCTCAATTCTACCATAAGAAATATATATATATATATAAGTATTATAAAAATATGGTATATTAATAAATAAAAAAACAAATTTATTTCATTTATTTAGTAGACAAATTATTGCACGATAAATGATAGAAATACTTTTTTTTGTTACTAATTTTTTTAAACTTATTATTACTTTAAAAATAAGGAATTGTTGAAGCCAGGAATTTTAAGATATACTGATTCACCATAGGCGAATAACTAATAGCGAAATACTCACGGTGAGACCTTGTGAATTACTGAGCGAGATCTTATGTTCCCGGAGACTCAAGACAAAAGGAACATCCTTGGGACTGGGCAATAACCATTCTGAACAATTTATGGGACCTCAAGGCAATCTCTTAGTTGATCAGAAACGATTGCAATGGCTTAGTGAGGCAATGAATGAACCATTACTCAACGTTCAAAATATTGTAATTTGAACAAATAATAGTACTCAGTGAACACCCATTAAAGTTTTAAAAAATACCAGCTGATCCAGAAATGCTTCGTTATAGCTAGATTTTTGTATATATCGATGTCCTAAAATGTAAACCTCGTAGCTCAAAAAAACAACTTAAATTTATATTTATTTATTTATTGAAATTTACGATTATGTAAAAAAAAAAAAGGTAAATGTGATAAATGTACTTCAATCGTTGATTTAAATTAAAAGATCCCGTGACCATCTTCTTTTCAGACGACTCGGAGGATTATCATGGATAGTTAAGGATGAATTATTAAGAACTAATGGGTTTGGGTGGGTAAGGATTTTGGAATGAAAGGAGGTCTATCTATTTCTAGCCAAATCAGCATTATACTAACTAATATACTAACTTTGCAATAACTGCACTACGTTAACTTAAAACTGAAAATTATAACTACTGAGAAAGACACAATACTTGAGTGTCAGCAAAAAAAATCTGCGCTCTATCAACGAAGAATCAAACCATAATCTTTAGGTTTAAGTTAATATAAATTTAAGATTTGAATATGTTGCCTTAGTATTTAGATACAATAGCCTTCTTAGTTCCAGGTTAAAAAGTAATTTGAAAAGAAGATAAATAAAAAACAATATTTGCTAATGCTCGTCCGAAATTATTTGTCTTTACATAATGTATGTTGTATTGTAGAAAATTTAACTATCATTCAAATAAGTGGCTATAAACTTCCAGGCGTCAAGTTTTCGAGTAATTCAAAATATATTTTGTTCATTTTAGGTATTAGAAAAAAAATTTTTTTTAAACAACTTAAAATTACAATTTGTTTAAAAGCAGCCTTATTTTACATTTACGCCACCATTGATAACGGTTGAAAATCGAATTAATTTCCACAGTACCTCTGACCCTATCATCTTTAATATTACCAGCAACTGACAGTTCAATATTTCCTAAGCTATATTATCATCAGACAGCCAATAACGCAGATCTTAAATGTCTCTTTAACAAAAAAATAATAATTTCTAAAAAAAAAAAAAATATGACCCATTTTTAATAATTTCTAAAATTGCTTACTCGTCAGAACAGTTAGAAATAAAATGCCCGATGCCGGCAGAACCTACCCCTCCCCACCCCCCAGATTCTTAAGTGGACCGGCAAAAGCTTCTGCCTACCATTAAGCAAATAGGGACAGAGCATTAAATTTCTTTCAATTCAGAACTTTTGCCCTAATTTTGTTCTACTAACGTAATGTTACTCGGCTATCTCAATCGAACATCAGCAGTACAATATAAAAAAAAAAACTATGCGTGGCGCGACAATCACTAACCACTCTACTTTGAAATGAAAATAATTTCATTTAAGTAAATAAGTAACTGACAATATATATAGTCAAAACAAAAACTTTTATTTATTCCTTTTTCTTTTCAACCTACCTTCAATGACAATGATTAGATATTAACATAGCCGAACATCAGTACAGTATAAAAACATAGTCCTAATTAACAGTATGGTATAATAAAAGTTCGGTGCGCAACTTTCACTGACCTCTTTACCTTGAGTAGAAATTAATTTCATAAATAACTGAATGCAAAAAAAAAAGAATCAAAACAACCTTAAAAACGCTAAAAAAAAATTATTTATGTGGGTTTCTTTTTTGCCTACCTTCGACGACTTTTTTATTTTACAAGATATTATGAAATAAAATGAAATGAAAAGTAATTTTATTCTGTGACGCTTAGTCCCCAAAGTATAATTACAATGTACATTTAAGTGCCTATTGTTTGATATAGTTTAATGACTAAATAATAAAGTAATTGAAATAATAAATTATTAGTAAAAAGAATAAAATTTTAATCAAAGAAAACTATAAGTTTCAAACTTGATATTTATAAATGCTCAAGACATAAAATAATTGACTATGAGACATTGTAAAAAAAAAACAAAAAAAAAAAACATACGCCTTGTTTTTATAAGAAATGTTTAAATCAGGTTAACGAAAAGCTTTTAAAAATAGATGTGAGTAGGGAATTCTAGAACGAGATAGAATTTTTTTTAGGAAACCGTTCCATGAGAAAGAATATACATTTTCGTGGATTGGGATCCCGTATTTAAGGTCAGAGGAACACGCGGTAAACAAATCGAGGATGTAGCTTTGCTTTTCAGTTCTAAACCATGGAAGTATTTCTGACCCTAAAAAAATGGTGAAGCCAACTTAACAATAAATATTACTTCTTTTAAAATATTTTTCTTTTTAATGGTGTGTTGTCAAATTTGTTTCAACCTGGAATAATATTTCTTTTTTTCTCCTTAAGTTATTTAGCAAATTATTTTGAAGTTAATATTGTACATTTTTTATTACTACTTATAATCAGAGACGCTTAATTATTTCAAATAAGAAAACCAAAGGTACATAAGAGGGAGCAGTTTTGTAAATTCGACATTAAAGTCCTTTGATTAGGATAAGTCTGGCAGAAATTAATGACCATTTAATTGTGCATTAATGTAATGAGTTAAGGTAAAGGTATCAAAATAGTGAAAGAAAACTATTCATTGTTAAGTCAGTCGTAAATACTGAAGTCAGCCGTCATCTCTGTTTCAATCTCACAGCCCTGACAAAGCCCTGCAAAGTGGGGCGAAACGTTCGTTAACAATAAATAATTTTCTTATACTATTTTGATATCGATACTACCACGCAGACTATCTTTCTACAATAAAGTTATACTGAAATAATTCTTACAAAATCCAATAGATCCATATTTTCCAATGAGAATAATTTAAAAAAAATCGTATTAACACAAAACATATTGCAGTGTGTGCGTGTGTCCGTAGTAATAATACATTCACACGTGAAAAGGGAGATTTATAAGCAACTCGCCTGACTCAAAAAGATTTATTTTTCTATTCTCGTACCAGATATAGAGTTTCAAAAATTAAACATTAAATAAACACGCCGCAACCATTAGAAACGGGGACAAATACAAACGAGAAGAGGTAATTTTAATTAGACAGGCTAAGGAGGGTTGGGAGCTGGGAGACACCACTCCCCGGTATTAATGGTCACAGCTAGGGGGCCTTTTCATATTTAATAGCGGTCTATCATAAATCTTTGATCCCATTCACTCCACGCGGTACAAAGTGTCAACCTTAAATTAATACTTAACGAGCATTAACCGTATACCGAATCGGACTTGCAATAATATCTCACAAAGTGAGAAGATGTAAATATATAACTATGAATATTCAAACATCAATTGATAATTTCATATTTAAAACACATACTTGATTGTTATATAGAAAAGGAATAAAATTCAGATGAAGGCATAATTTTTTTTTTTTGTTAATTTTTTTATTGCTGTACATTATAATACATTTAGTAAATCTGATCTAAGTTAAATTGGAGTGTTACAGGCGTGTAGAGAAACTACCCATTGGTAGCACTCTAATGACATTTTACATTAGCTGGTCTCGTGGCCATCTTCTTTTCAGGCGCCTCGGAGGATTGCCAGGAATGGAAGAGGAAGCAAGGTTAGAAACGAGTGGGTTTGGGTGGTTAGGGAGTTTATTATGGAAGGAATAATATCGGGTTCGGGCTAGATCGGTTACATAAGGAACATTTAGGTCTTTATGGATGGTTTTGTTAGTAACAAAATAAGGAGCATTGAGGATTTTACGAAGGATTTTGGATTGTAAGGATTGAATACGAGACGAATTCGAAAGTTTAGTGGAGACTTTAAGAGAGTTGAATCGAGCAATATTCAAAAAGCCCCTGTAAATATAATAAACATATACTTCTCAGTTTTTACATCTTCTTTTATCAATGATTCAGATTGGTTTCAATGATTCAGAATAAATCATAAAAGAAAAACATTGAGTCACTAGGATTTCACTTCAATTTAAGTCTTCATGTCATAATCTTAAGCCAATAGCTCCTGGAAAATTTTCATTTATCTCTAATAGAAAGCTTTGTATAAAAAATTATTTTATCTAAATATAAAATTTATTAAATCTAATTTTATTAGATATACAATAAACTCGTCTACAACTTTTCCAATAAAAATGTTCATTTAATCCAAAACTATGCCTTGTATTATAAACATCCACAATTCTTTATGTTTTATTAAATTAAATTAGCTATAAAACTAACACGATTACAGAGGCCTAAATGAAGAATATACTGAAATAAATTTGAATATAAACCTAAATTGTCATTTTCCTGAGAGGGACGGAGAAGAATTCTGAAGTGTGATACCTGTTTGATGACCGTTTATTACTATAGTACATTAAACATCTTTTGATCTTTTAAATTCTTCATGTCATTATCACTACTGAGTGAGAATGCCTAGAATATTCTTCACTGACCCTTGCCTAAAAGAATATTTGGGTTTATATTATCTTAACTTTCCGCTGTGCTCTGTACTTAAATTAATTTTAAAACCAATTTAATTAACTAGAACGTTAAGCATGGACATGTTTCTAATAAAAGGACATTCTTTAGGAAATTAATGAAAATTTGTATTAGAATTTTGCGTTTTTTTTTTTTTTAATAGTGCTTTTCCGAATAAGCTTTTCACTCATATTACATCTTTAAAATATAGATTTTGTAAATATTAAAATTTATTCTTTCACACTTTAGGCTAAATAAAACAGAATGATAAATGAAAAAAAAAATATTCATGGGTAAAAAAAAACATCGCTTAGCTACAAACGTGACACTTTTACTAACAGGAAACCATTAAGTGAAAAAAAGACGTCGACAGGTAGCCTCTCCTTTATCATAGAGCAATTACAGGACGACACAAATATAAATTGGAGCAGAAGAGACAAAAAAAAACAACAAAAAATGTCGCAGGAAACAAGAGATATACGGAGAGGATGAGATAGCCAAATGGACAATTTATGCTTCGGCCGCTGGCTGTAAACAAGAAGCCATTCTCTCATCGGGCATAAAACTTTCCTATATCTTCAGCAGGGCTCTATCCTCTATCTGCAATCCTCCCTAGACTGTTCAGCATATCTTTGACAACGGGGAACGATTCGAACAGCGGCTATCTTTGATCCTGGGTCCCTTTTGAATTTCCGATACTCATGCAATTTTGTGTTCTTTATTCCATCAGCAGAATAGAAACTGAAAAGGAAACAGAATAAGAAGTGAGGCAGCGGCTTATTATTCGAGAAATTGTTTCATCGATAAAATATAGCTTCCTTTTCAATTTTTTTTTTACAATAAGTTATACAACGCATGTGAATATGTGTAATAACAATATTAATATAATATCCTCAATATAAAGCGCTAAGTAATATTAAAGACCAATTTTTTTCAGAGGCCTAAATTGAATCGGAATGTAGCAGCACAAAATGGCTCATAATTTATAATAGAAATATACTTACCCTCGACGGATCTACGACATATGATATTAAAAATATCTTTATGGGCAACATTATTAATGCAATGTAGCTGGTTTGGATTTTAATGGTATAGATAAATATTAAAGCTCGACACCATATTGCCAAATAGGTAAATAAATATGTAAATAAGCTTTTTACGATAATGCTAAATTTTGAAGCGGTGGAAATCATATGCCTAAATCAAGAGGAGCGAGCAGATTTGTTATTATGAATATTAACAAAGAAGTTATTAGGTCTATTGGTTTATTATTCACTGATAAGAAAAGTATTTATTTTATTAATGGCAAGGAATACTTTGACTAGCCCAGTTGAACTAAAGATGGACGAATTTAAATATTGTCAACGGGATTTTTTTTTATTTCTTAATGCAATGAATTGATCGCATAAGCTAAAATGAGATTATAAAGATTTTAATTAGCAGATCATCATATCACTTATTAAAAGAATAAAAAAGGATGGAAATAGATCCAAGAGTTCTTTGAAAAAGAAATTTCTTCTTACCATCCCTGATTAATAAGGAACGATGAAAACTCATTCAAAGAACACACTATTAAATACACTAGGTACCAATTGGTCATCACGTATTCCATTAGAGGGATACTGCAATCAAAAACTCATCCCCTGGAAGGGAGGGCAGTGGAACAGGCCGCTTAACCATTAATAACTGAACATGACACCTGTTCCATCCCACAAGGAAATTGGACAACCCAGTTGGGATGTTAGCTCCAGATTTAGTAAGTGTCTGGGTAATTCAAACCTCTTCAAACGTCTCAGCTTTCTAATATAAATTATCCTTCTTTCTTGGAATAAAATAAATTATTTTAATTAGAATAATTAATCCATTAATTAAACGTTCCGAACCTTCGTTTCAATGGATAATTAATGACAGGAAAATTAAGCAAACAAAAATGGTAAGAAAAAGTAACACAACAGTACAGACGAACATTCAAACAAACGGAATTGAAATAAAATATTATTTCAGACAACATAACGTTTTTTTTTTTTAATATTTATTTATTGCTATCTACAACTGTACATTATAATACATTTAGTAAATCTGGAAGTTAAATTGGAGTGTTACAGGCGAGTAGAGAAACTACCCATTGGTAGCACTCTAATGACATTTTATATTAGCTGGTCTCGTGGCCATCTTCTTTTCAGGCGCCTCGGAGGATTGTCAGGAACGGAAGAGGATGCAAGATTAGAAACTAAGGGGTTTGAGTGGTTAGAGAGTTTATAATGGAAGGAGTGATATCTGGTTCGGGCTAGATCAGTTACATAGGGAACATTAAGGTCTTTATGTATGATTTTAATTGTGACAAAGTAAGGAGCATTGAGGATTTTACGAAGGATTTTGGATTGTAAGGATTGAATACGAGAGGAATTCGAAGGTTTAATGGAGCCCCAAAGCTCAACACCATATGTCCAGATTGGCCTAATTACAGTCATGTGGATCAGTCTTTTGTAATGTGTTGGAGTTTCCTGTCTTTTCAGTCTGGTGTGAGGATTCCAGGTTAATCGCTTGTCCAAATGTAGTCCAAGGTAGCGGATCTGTTCGACAGGGGTAAGAGTAACATCGTTAAATGAAACTGTAGGGCACTCAGTAGGTTTACGACGAAGGGTAAAGGTGATTTGATGGGATTTGTTGCAATTTATCTTGGAACGTAACGTTACGTTTAAAAATAACTTAGAACCTTTAAAAATTAAAATAATTTACAAGGAAGAGACCTTTATGTTTAAGCATAGTAGGCAAGGAAACGGAGCAGTCGGTGTTGGTTCTACTCCCTTTTGGGTTACTAATATTTATAAAAACCAGCACGCTTTAGGATGCCCGCAAATAGCAACAAAACGTCCACTTACCAGACCAGTCCTACCAGCACCAGTACCAGCATTCATGAGACATTTATTATAATTATTATTTACTAACCCGATATTTGCTAATCAAAGAGAAATTTAAATTGAAATAGAAATTCTTCTTAATCATTCATTAATTATCCTGCCGAGGAGCAGTGTAAAAAGCTTCATTATAAAGACGGATCCAAACAATCGTTGATTCTATACCAGCCAGCTGGGTCTATAATATATATATATATATATTCTATGGTATGTGAGGAATTTAAAAATTCCTCTTAAACTACTACCTAGTTCAAAGATGGGTAACCAGGAACATAGAACCCATACGGCTTCACTGGTTTTCTTGTGCGGCATTCATAAAAAATAAAATAAATAAATGATACCATTTCACTGTATTTTGAAGGATATACGTGATCAAAATTCACCACCTTGCAAGACAATAAGGATCTAACTATGTATTCTCAGCTACGTATTATTACTACGTAACTACGTATTATTCTCAGTTATGTACAAGTAAATGCAATGAATATTGTTAATATCTGAAAATACTAACTCTAGACCAGAGAACATGCATTGTTGATCTACCTCACAATTCCAAGATTCGCAAGTAATTCAAAGGAAAGATTTTCATAAATTTTAAGTACGATAATAAATTTTAAACCTTTATAATGAACAAGGAAAATTCATTTTCGTTTGATATAAGTGTAATATGCATTTATTTATACATATTAATTAATGTGGCCTTCTCTTATTATTGCCTAATTTACAGGCCGCATGTAATAAGAGAAGGTTAAAAAAAAAAACACAGGTCTCACTTAGCCTCATGATAGAAAATAACTCTCGAGATTAATTACCTTGTCAGTGTTTGGTGTTTCGTCTTAAATCTATCCGTTTATTGTAATTCATCATTCATCTCTCCCATTATAATTTTAAGCTTAAATAGCAAAATTTAAATAAAGCGTTAAAGTCGCAATATCACACTATTACGAGGAATTTTATACTATATCACAGGATTGTCACTACAGATTGAACTTATTCTCTTATTTGGAAATAATGGAACTCGCTATTTTTAACGTTAAGCATGGATACAAAAGACTATATTGAAACATGCAGTCTTTGGCTACGTCATGAAACGTCATATGGCAACAGCAGAGCAGAACCGAACCGCAACGGTGGCCACGTGCCGTATACCAACCAGGCAGAAGTAAAGGATTCTTTTACCTGCAGTACAATCGATATAAGGACAGTGTTCATTAGAAACCTCTAGAGGGACTAACGCAATATAAATTAAAAGTTATTTTTTTTTTCATTTTATTTATTAAATTCAAAACCGCAAAATATATTTATTACATTATTAAATACACAACATATCGTAAATAGTTAATACGAAATATAGATTTATTAAAAAAATAAATCTTTACTTATTTAAAAAAAAAATTTAAACTTAGTTTAAAAGTTTTAAAGTGCCTTTACTTATAGTATATTTTAGAAGTTCATAAAATTGTATTAGTAAATAAGCTAAAAACTAATTTTCCTGCCTATTAAAAATACAAATATGAAAGGGATACTATTACTATAAAAAAGTAATGACTTTTATATTGATGTCTTGCAGCTGTACGTAAATGTGACTGTTTAAGTCTTTAAAAAGGTCCCTATGTTATCGTTTACAGGAACAGCAATAATTAATTTTATTTTAAACTATTTTTTTGTTTATTCAGTAAAAATGTATACATAAATGACCACCTTACTTAAAAAATGTATCATAATTCTACCCGAAAAAGTAATAATGTCGGCAAAAGTATTAAACAAAGGTTGAGTTGAAAATGATTGCATCGAGGGAGACTCTTTCCAATATTATATTTAAAGAAGTAGCTATTAATAATATATAAAAATATATTGATACTAGATACAGCAGTCTCCCATCAGAGCTGGGTAAAAATTAGCTATAGTTAAAACTAATAGCTAAAATCGTCATAAGGGTCGTTCCATAGCAATTTTAATTATTAATTCAACTATAGTTAATTTCTGCCCATCTCTGTCATAATAGGTCTATATATCATAATAGGTTGACAAAACGTATATTTAAACTGAATATCTATTAACTACTGTAAAATTAAGCAATTTAATTACCAATAGGTTGTTAGATTCTATCTCAGATGAATACATTTTTAACTCACCAAATTTTGTTATAACTAAAATTTAATAAGTCAGTGAATAATATTTCTGACAGACCAAGTTCAATAATAAATTCTTGAGTGTTTATGCCCACATAGGGTTGGAGCCAAGTTGTTTGTGGGCGAGTTGGGCGCCAACAGTCGGTAAATATTTGTAGACTTACATAGGCAACCTAACCCAACTTCTATCACTCTCGCTGAATTAATTCCACTCCCATAACCAAGCTTACAGTTCAAAAAGTAAAAGTTAAACAGTAATTCTGAGAAACGTAATGAACTAAAACAATATTTTAACAAACATCTCACAGAGATTACAACTTTTATTGGTTGGAAATAAACACCAAAAGTGTTGACTATGTGTTCACCTCACGCCTCAAAAGTCTTGAATTAAACCCAGAAATATAGAGAGATGATAAAACAGTAGAATTAGTATATCAATTTTTAAAATCACAAAAGTTATTGTGACAAACATAACACCAAATAGACAAAAATATATAAAATAAATTACTGGAAAAGTATTACATCATTAAACAAAAATGAACGAAAACACTATCTGATTATATATACAGTTATTTATTTTGTCGCATTTTCATGTATTTTTTTAATTTTATATACATCATAATAAATAAATAATTGAAAATATTTAATTATTTATTACCAGAAGGTTCAGAAAATAAAAAAAATAATAAAAATATGACAAAATAAACACTGTATGCAGTGGAGGCAATGGTTAATAAACGCTATATCTTAAGTTCACCAAGTGTTGCTTATCTGGATTTCATATTCCGAAACAACTTGCCAGAAATCCTCCCACAGTTCCTAATCATTTCCTTAATCCTTTAAGGGATTAACTTCCCCTGGATATATCTCCTTGAATCTAATAGGGTAATAAGGCTCAAATATTACGTATTTACTTTAATAAAATAATAAAAGTTATTCTACTACAGGGCATTAGGAGGAATATTTGTAGCATTTACATATTATTAAATAAAAGCGAGTGCTAAAAAAATAAATGAAATGCGATGTGCATATCACAAAATTTTCACTTAACACCCTCCTTTGAGTTGAAATTAATCCTCCTTCGTTTCAGAACAGATATTTCTAAATTATTCACAGTAGCAATACTTTCTCGTATTAATTTTCCAAAGGAGCCTTTAATTGTCAGATGACTAAAATTTCAACATTTGACATAAATATACTTTTAATTATATTTCTCGTTTCAAAAATATAACAGAAATACAACAGTTTAATAATTTTACATCCTGCTCTGAAACATTTAATTAATGTTAAATTGATAAAGAATTGTTGTTAAAAATGCTAAGAATGGTTTTAAAGAGTTAGTTATCCCGTTAACTGAAAGGCTAAAATATATATAGGTTAAATTAAACAAATTACTGTATTAATACGATGACTAGAAAAGATTTAACCGACAAGGGAAACGGAACAACCTAAAGCGCATGCGCTCGGGTTCTCCATAGCTTTCAACGACTTCATATAGTACAAAATCCGGGAAGAAAAAAGGACAGTTATTTCACCCCAATTTTTTATTACTCTAATGAAAACTATATATAATCACAAGTCAAAATTGATGAGTCTACCAAGTATAGGTAGGGGAAATAAAAAATGGCGGCTGTTTCAAAACATTAATGTTTCATTCGTAGCTCTATATCTTCAAAACTACCAACAACACTAAAAAATCTAATAGAACATTATTTAAAAAAGGACTAAAATATTAGCCTTAAAAGAGCTATTTACGTCCAATAGTTCTCGAGATATAGCTTTTTAAAAAGCCACATTTCTTAAAAATCTACTGAAAGATCAGTAGTAGTTAGTTAATTTGTTTTGAAAAATCTATTTCTCAGGAACTATGTGACGTATAGATATCTTTTAGCACATAAATTAAAGCCAGTTTAAAAAAAAAAAAAAGTAGTTTATGACATTTATCTTCGTAGGAATAGTATTTTTCATTTTATTTGCTGAAATAAATTGATTTATAGTTGTTCAATCTACATGCTCAATAATACTACAATAAATGTTCAAGATACAAATTCATTTGAAGAATTAAAAATAACTGAAGGAGTACAATCCGATATCAGATTAGAAGTATGGTTTTTCTCCGTGTGATGAAACAAAAACGATCCTTACCCGTTTTCCATTCGGTTCGATTATAAAATAAACACATGCTATATATAACACACCAACATAACAATAAACCGCAGATGATATTATTTATATCATTTGAAATTGAACATATACAGGAATCCATTTCAAATGGATTCAATAAAGAGGAATTGGAGCAAACAAAAGCATAAAGGATCTAATGAAGCGCCCTGCACTGCGGAGAGAATCTAGTACAAACAGACGACTGTATACCGTGGTCTCCCATGCTTCTTCAGTTCCCTGTATATAGCTAACAATAAAATATAATCGACAATTATAACATTAAAAATCATTATTATGTAAGAAATTTTAAGGACCTTTAATTACGATGATCAAGAACTTGATATGTTTGGAAATGACGTACAAATTTAGAAAAATTGAGCATAACTAATCATATATTTATGTAAAAAGGTTCCGATAAAGTTTTTTAGTATTATACAAAATATGAGGAAGAAGATCCGAGTTGCGGTCAGAAAAAAACAAAATAGATTTCAAATATTTATTGCCCGACATTTCCCCCCACTTTATAGGGCTTCATCAGGGCTAAAAAGATACAAAAACAACTAAGAACATTACAATAATATGATATAAAATGGTAAATTAAGGTATGATAAATATTATGTAAATACAAGTGAAAAGAAAATTACATACAAATAAAACGAAGGAAGAAATAAAATAGTAGTAATATAAAATAAACTTAAATAAACAATGAGAATAAAAAATTACGGTTAAAAAAGTACAGGAGACGCATATAAAAACGAAAAAACAGAAAAGTAGATGTGGGAAAACAAAATTTAAACACACTAAAAGACGGAAAATGAAGAAGAAAGTAGTGATTAAATAAAGGTCGTGAAAGAATAAATAAAAAATAAATTAATAATGATGATATTAAATGATAATAAAGGAGCAAAGAACAAGGACCACCTACCTGTTCAAGACGATAGGCTATACATTGACAATAAATCGGATGCATGGAGGAGTGGAGGGGAGGGGAGGTAGCCGTTTAACGGTTTTATTTCTATTTCAAATACATCGTGTACACAAGAAATAATCATAAAAATATGATAAAAAATAATACAAAAAAGATATAAAAATATGATGACATTAATAACTATAAGTTTCTAATTTAGGAAAAACTAATTATAAATTAAATGATATATTACGTAACTAATATTATATATCGATATTATTATTTCTTAGTTGTTTCTGAATCTCCTTAGCTGTGATGATGCCCTACAAAGTGGGGCGAAATGTCGGACAATAAATAGTTGAAAACTATTTTGTTCTTTTTTAACCGCAACCCTGACCATCTTCATATTTTAAATTATATGGTCAACTATATATATATATATATATA
>NW_027105022.1:398579-399203 GCF_000696795.3 Halyomorpha halys
TAGATATATATGTATTTTTTTTAGTATTATTAATTAAAGTATTGAAAATAGTCCGAGCTATAACTAGAAACGCCATTAGCGGCTGTTGCAATTTTCCTTTGCAGCCCTCTACTGGTTGATAAGAAATAGAAGTAGGTCATGCAATAAAATACAGTTATAACAAAATATATTATCTACTAACGGTACAATTTAATATCTAAAATGTTAAATTATACAATCAATTCTTCAACATACTGCTTATGGATCAAAAGTGCAAGTTAATGATCTAGCCCGTATCACGAGGTTAGTGGGTTTGAACTCAAGGAACATAAGTTAAAATTTTGTTAATCAAATTTTTCTTCCCCATTTACCAACCCAAACCATATTTACGTTTCAGTATTAAGAAAATATCAGATAATTAATTAATAATGACATTAATATGTAGCTGATTCCGAAGAAAATGTTTATTAGCAAGATTTTCACATAAGCCCCCTTGCTTCTATTCTCTTCAATTAAATTTATTTTATTCCAGATAAAATTTTGAGTATGAGAACAGAGAATTCATACTCAAAACTAATATAATTAGTACTCAAAATTTTTATTTAATAAAAAAATTGTATTCAAATTTTTAATTATTCAAAAATC
>NW_027105022.1:399339-405688 GCF_000696795.3 Halyomorpha halys
ACTTATTATATTAAACTAGAATAAATAATAAAAATCTAAAAGCTAATTCAATAAACTTTATTGTAACATGTTAGATTCCTTCACGTTAAACTCACAATCCAGGAAAAATTTTAGTTGTATTTCGATTTATTAATAGGATTTAGGTAACTTAATAAATTTTCCTGTTCCACCACAAACAATAAAAAAAAAAAAAAATAAAACATATTCCTACAAAATAACATCAACATAAATTAAGACATCCAAGAGGTAATCTATTGAATTTAACATTTTTTTAATTACCTGCAACTATAAAAATAAATGTCAGCATGCGTGTAGGTATTTGGTTTATAAAAGTTTTATGAAACCTGCATGATGTATGATGTGTTTGTACTTTTAATACTGTATATACTATATGTATTAATTTATGTTAATCATATAATTATGTCTTAACATGTATATAACAATACTATCTCCCATTGAATCTTCTATGACACCAGTGTGCCCTCAAGCATGCACGTAACTGGGTGGTTTACTCTTACAACTTTACTTTACTCATAAGTCACTAGATATATTTTTATAGTAAAAAGGATTTTATGGTAAGCTAATTTCTAGCTACCAGTTTTATTTAATAAAAGAAAAAGGAAAAAAAAACCAGGCATGAAGCCAAACTTCAATTCTTAATTTTCATTAATAATTCTTCAATTTTCATGACACATATATATTATATTATTAAAGGAACGAAAATATTGCAAAACATTACAGAGAAAAACCTTGCGCCGACACTATACAATACATTTATTTTACACAATGATTGTTGAACATAATAAAATAAATAAACATAACTAAACTGAAAAACATTATTCAATAAAGTATTCCAAGTAAAAATGATTACATATTTGTTAGAAAATATAAAACATATTTGTTGAAATTTCCGTATCACAACAGCAAGTAAAAGTATAGATGAGCGATAAGAATTATTATTATTATATGTGTGTATATGTATGAAGAGAAGATGGTTGGGGAAAAAAATACTTAAGTTGAAAACAAAAAAATTTGAAAAAACTTACTTAATAGTACCAACGTTTCGGCCAGAATTTCTAGCCTTCATCAGGGCTAAGAACAAAGAACAAGACAACAATCCATTAATAGAAAAAATAACTAACAAGAGAAAATATATACAGAATGATTAATGTAAATAATAGAATGGAAATTAATGAAAATAAAGTGACGAAAGAAGTGAAAAATAATGCGTATATACATTTATACGTATAAAATGTATTTTCAATTTCTTTCATCACTTTATTTTTATTAATTTTCATTCTGTACAATTATTTATTTTAATCATTCAGTACGTATTTTCTCTTTTTATTTAATTTTTATATTTATTGGTTAATATCTTGTTCTTTGTTTTTAGCCCTGGTGAAGAAATTCTCCAGTCGAAACGTTGGCTCTATTAAATAAGTTTTTTCAACTTATTTGTGATATTTTCGGACCGCACCCCCACCCATTTTCTTTTCATATACATTATTCACGGTCAACTATCTTCATTATCATCATCATTATTTTATATATAATTATGTTTAATTATTTACAAAATAATTCCATTGGCTCGAGTAAGAAAATTTATAAACTAAGCAACTACTTTCCATCAGGAACCTAGCCAGGAGATAAAGAAATTTACTAAACAGCCTCTGAAATAGAAAAGGTATTCGAAAAAAAAAAAAAAAAAAGGAACGAAATCTGCCATCAAATACAGGAATAATACTGTACACATTTGATTATACAAAAATATTTATAATGGAGAACAACTCATTAAAAAACAAAACACTAAATTTTAGGAATTGCATTTTTAACTATATATATATATATATATTTTAAATAAGTGAAATTTTATAAAAGGACACATAACAAACAAAATACGGAAAACAAGATGACTAAGTAAAACAAATTAAAAATATCTTGGAACAAAAATACTACAAATTGTATATGTTGTATTTATTTTCTATTATTACTTTTTGCAATCTTGAAATTATACTAAACATTGGGATGACAAAAAAAAGTTAAATAATTTGCAGAAGTTCCTTTATACACAAACCACTTTAAAGAATTCAAAATAAATAACTAATGTAAATACATCAGAATATAAAAAAATACATTTTTTCTGAAATTAAAATATTTAAACTTGTAAATACATTTGTAATTAAAATTTGTCTTTCTTTTGTATAATTTCTTGCATGAAAGTAAACTTGACTGCATGAATCACTACCATTCCAAATTTGAAAACCCATACGTGAAAACAAGTAATTGTTGATTTTAGAATAGAGTAGAATTGAAAATTGGTCAGGATTAAACAACACATATTTTGAGAATCTTACAGATTATTTAACAAAAGTCATATTAATGTTAAAAAAAAAAAAAGGAAACTTCAATGTTCAATTAATATTAATCTAAATCACTCCTTTATAGGTCTCGTTATTTATTTATTTAGCACAACCTTTTTTATTTATGTTTTTTTTTTAAACAATAATATTTCACTAAGATTTTATTATCTTTAAAACTGAAAGAATAAAATAAGCTAAATGTGCTTTTTTTAATCTATTACTAGGTTATCTGTTTGGAAGGAAAAACCTCAAACCACTGCACTTCTTTGATTTACGTTGTGTCCGCTTTTAACACTTTCAAAATTCATTAAACAACTGTACCATTATTTATCTGCGCTGTGATGGATTGATTTGAACACAATCAAAAGCACGCCAAAATTTAATACCCATTCCCTATTGTTAATATTCTCAAGCATGGATATTAATGTGTTTGAAAACATCAATTTTTTTTTTAATAAGTTATTCTAACTTGTAAATATAATATAATAACACCTTCAATGCAATACTGACATGAATAAAAAATTAAGTAGTTAGAAAATGATAGTTTGCTGATAGTAACTTAACAAGAGAAACATTTTTTCCTTTCTATCTATCCAATTAAGCTATTGAATGTTGATTTATAGCCACCAGCCAAAGTTTCGTCAAATCATCACAAACATCATACGTGCGAAAAAACCAGACAAACTGCAGCACATCTCACATTTACAAGCACAACAATTTAAAAAGGAACATTAACCAAAGAATGCTCATAACTCTATAACATCTAAAAACATATGCTAAAAGAACGTTCAAAAACGTCCAAAATTGTTTTTAAGTTTCTTTTTGAATCTTATAGAGGGTAATGCATTCATAATGACACACAACTGTTGATATGAGATGTACTGCATTTTGTCTTCGTATGATATTAGTGATTTTCTGACCTGTTAAAGTTAGAATTAATGAAACGTCGACAGGTGAGTTATATTATTGTAGTTTAGTCATTCATAGCCTTCTAATTGAAATCTTCCAGTCGTATTCTACTTCTACAAACTACTTTGTGATAAGTACGGAGTTTTTGATCCTTTATATATATAAAATCTTTGATTTCTACTAAATGCGTTATTTATTTTGAAATATGTTAGTATTTTATTGAGGGTACAATGTAATTTAACATGTTGATATGATTAAGTTGTTAATTAATTGGAACCTAGGGAGACGAGGATCTGATGTACAGAGAGGGGAGCTGGAAGTCAACGGGCCAGAACGGCGGACCCAGCTTCAGGATGGGCACACCCCAGCTATCCACTTCGTCCTCCAGCTCCGAATAGGCTGGTCATCGTGGTGCTTCTGGTTCGGTAGGCGGAGTGTGGCTCTCCGACGATGAAGAGTATGAGCAACACGTGTGAACATTAGTCTGTGTGTGTGTACGTTTGATCCACTTCTT
The DNA here is from genome assembly GCF_000696795.3 of Halyomorpha halys. Lineage (NCBI taxonomy): Eukaryota > Metazoa > Arthropoda > Insecta > Hemiptera > Pentatomidae > Halyomorpha > Halyomorpha halys. The sequence continues at coordinate 403,123 of NW_027105022.1, forward strand.
GAAAATGTGGTTATGTATGTTTGTATTGGCAACTTAAAAGCGACCAGATTACACTTCTCGGAACTCCGAAATTTAAAAGTGATTGTCACATTACTTTTACGATTATATTCGAAATAGATAAATATTAAACTAAGATATAAACTCGATTAAAATAAGAACAAAAAAAAAAAAGGAAATGACTTAATTTTATTTTCATATCTTTTAAAATTTCCTCAAATGATGATGGGTTAAAGGTGTGTGGGTTGGCTAAGGGTACTTCCGAAATGATATCGACCTAATTTACTAAATTTATTATCCCATAAATAAATGGGACCGAATTATTAGCCGCGCTGTACCGTTTTTATCGGTCAATATTTACAGTTACATTATTACATTGAATTTATTAATAAATAATATTATATGGTACTGAAATAGGTTGAGATTTAAAGACTAACAAATGAGATGCATAATTACATGGGTAGTATTTATAGGAATAACTGGTGTAACTGAGTTAAAAGGGACACCACCAAATTCACAACATTTTAAAACATCTATGTATGAATTAAAGACCCACACAATCTATGTACGAATTAAAAATCTATATTATCTATGCAATTCACCTATCAATGTCCTTATAATCTAACTGGCAAACTTTTACTTTCTGTAGTGTACAATGTGAAAAAATACATTTTTTCTTGTTTAAGATAATGTCTTGAGTTTTAACATTAGTATATAAAATGTCAAAAAATCACTGATTATTGAAGTAAATTTTTTTTTTCAAAGAAAAATGCTATAGCACACAGACTACTTCAAAAGTACATCATGAAAAAAAATAATAGAAATTCTTTGTGTGTTATGATTAATTATAGCATAAATTCTTGAAATCATATAAATATTAATTATTACTTCATGCAATATGCCTTTTTATATTTGAATCCTTACCCACTCATTGGTCCAGATAAAAATATAAGCATAATTTAAAAAAAAAAAAATTTAAAGTTGCCAAAAAACCCTCTAGTTTCTAACCTTGCTTCCTCTTCTATTCCTGACAATACTTCGAGGTGTCTGAAAAGAAGATGGCCTCCAGACCTTCTATTGTACAAAAAATATTAGATTGCTACCAATGAGTAGTTTCTCTACACTCCATTTTGATCTTACATCTAATTTACTAAATGTATTTTAATATAAATACAGTTGTAAATAGCAATTAATAAATTTAAAAAATTAAAAAATTTGCCCAACGCATATGTTTGACATAAATTAACAGAAAAAACGTCTAAAAATTATGTAATTTCTACATTGGACTAAAATGGGTTGATCTGTACTTATTAGTCAATATTTTAACAATTTATCTAACCAAAAATTAATTAAGTTCCAATATTAGAAATATATTCATAAGTTTTGGAAAGTACGATAAAAAAAACAACAAGAAATGTTTTTATGACATTGAAAATTAAGACTGCTTGAAAACTCAACGAAATACCGGAATAAATATTCTAATGCAGAAAAATAACAACTATTCGACAGCTACTCCTGAGAAAGTATTGCAATAAACTCCAATCTCCAAAGCTTCAGAATAATTTTAATGTAGAAATACGTCAAGTAGTTTTAAATTTAAAGCACAGTTTTACTTAGTTTCAAACGCAACTTTAGTTATTAAAGTCTGATTAATAGAATAATTTAAAGTTGATTATCAGCTAGGCGTGAAAAGTTTTAACGAGCTGTTTAAACGAATTTAATCTTCAACTGAAAATCTCCTTCCTCGGCAGCAATTACATTTTAATACAGAGAGCGTCAAAAATAGATTAAGAATAAATTGTATACCTCGGAGGAATGAGGAATAAAAACTTTAAAGCGTTTTTGGAGATATCCCTCGCTTTACGTAGGAGTTTACCGAAATGAAGGGAGCACTTGAGAACTAAATTACCAGAGAGGAGCTTGAACCCCGGAGTCCAATATACCTTTCGAAGGAAGTTTAATTTTCGAGGAGCAAGGGCGGGGAGAGATCTCAGAGGATAGGACAAGATTGCACAACTACAAAGACAAATATAATTTTCTAATCCAGCAATAACTACAGCTCTCAGGGTAACTACAGAACAAGCCCCACTCAAAGGAGTAACAATTACAATGCCGACCTCTGGTTCTGTCTTCAACAAACACGGCTAACTTTTGCTATCCCCCACTCAATGGAACTCCGGGGGAGAACACCGGCTTTACAGAGTTCTCGGGACAGAAACTTCCTGGTATCAAGAAGCGCAATTGAAACAGCGTATTGTAAAATATAAATAATATAAAAATAAAATATTTCGTATTTTTAATCCGGTCCTACAAGGGTTTATGGAATACAATTAAGATTTAAATCGAAAAAAGAGGCAATTATTTTTAGTTTTATCTTGTGAACACGGGTATATAACAGTAAGACCACAAGGTACTCAATCTAATAATTAAGATGTAACTAATAAACCAAAAAAAAAAACTTATACTACCAGAAAGAAAAATCAATATTAAAAAAAAATGAATATAATTCAATTGATTTTAAGGCATAATTAAAATTTATTTAATAAATTAATGGCTCACACAATATTTA
>NW_027105022.1:405916-425735 GCF_000696795.3 Halyomorpha halys
TTTTACACATTTTTTTAAGATTATTAAACTAACTAACAGTAATAGTAATTTTATTGACTATAATGTAAGATTTCTTCTAAAAAAATTAATTTTTCTAAATTTAATATTACTTAATTTAATAATCCTTTATGCTGGAAGAGTCTTATGGAATTAAAAGGATTTAGTGAATGACATAAATTCTTCCTTATTAAAAAACAATAGTTTATTTAATATCATCAGCAACGTTTCGGGAGATTTCCCCCATCTTCAGGCTGCTGTTAACAAAAACCTATATATTACATATAATTTTCTCCTATTTGTCATTCTTGCTAATATATTACAATATTAATGTCATTTAATGAGTAAAATTTGCTAATGGTCATACATTTTAGGACAATAGTCATTCTCCTAAAATGTATGACCATTAGCAAATTTTACTCATTAAATGACATTAATATTGTAATATATTAGCAAGAATGACAAATAGGAGAAAATTATATGTAATATATAGGTTTTTGTTAACAGCAGCCTGAAGATGGGGGAAATCTCCCGAAACGTTGCTGATGATATTAAATAAACTATTGTTTTTTAATAAGGAAGAATTTATGTCATTCACTAAATCCTATTAATATTACTTATTTTAAATTAATATTAAAATTAAAGTTTTATAATTGATACAATTTTTACCAATGTTGTTTTATTTGGGTCTTTATCCTCATTTTTTACAATATTATTATCACTATTATGTGTAATAAGGTAGGAAATGTAATTTTTTATAATGTTTTTAAAATTAATTTATAATGAATGAAATGTATTAAAATTTTTTTTTATTTTATAGATCCTTAAAAATGGCCAGCTGAAACATAGGAGTGTAAATATAATAAAAAGTGTTGAGATCAAATGGATGTTTTCGTTATACTAAACAAACTACTAAACAAATCTGTCTCAGAAAAAAATTTTCATTATATACAATTATTTTATTTTTATAAAAATTGTACTTCATTTGTTTACGATTATAATCTTTTTGCGATTCTAAATTTTCTTGATTCTAACTTTAATATTAAAATAAAAATTTGATTTTTCATGATACAAAATTAAAAACTTGAATATATATTAATAATATATAAAATATTAATATTAATTACATGTTAACAGACACTGGGACTACTTCAGTAATTTTATATCAAGTATATATTTAAGTAACAACTTTAAGCACAAAACAAAAATTTTTAAGATAAAATAAATATTATTAAAGAAATTGAATAACATTTTCGTTTCACTAATATTCAAATCCTGAATTAAAATTTACAATTTGATAAGTCTGTAATTGTCTTTGCATTATTAATCATATCTGAACACTTTGACTTTAAATAATTAATGGTCTATTATCATTTGAGGAAATGGAACATTTGAAAATTGAGACTTGATAAAAATAAAAAATTGTATACAAGTTACAATTTACAATCGTACATCAATAGATGAATAAATTTACTTTTAAATAATATTACAAAATCACAATAAAAATTATTTCTAGAATTTCTAAAATATTCCTTAACTCCTGAATCGTGTTTTAGATTACAATACTGGTATTTCTTCCAGTGATACTATTCTTCTGTGTCGCGATCTTTTGTGGCCATTGTGAGGCAGAGCTTGGGCCATTGTCAAAAAGCTATACAATACCTATGAGATGAAATATCGAGCAACGAAATATATAACTGGAAATGCTTGTATTACAAAAAACAAATGTCCAATACATATGAGATTACGAAGATTATATATTGCATTTTTTAATAGGTAGGATATTGATTTCAGAACAGGTGCAAATAGGAGTTTATTATTCCATCGTTGAATGAATGTAAAATGTGAGAAAAATCGACGTGGGTATAATGACAAGTGGTGGTCGTTGAGCAAAAAGTAATCACAATTACATTCGATTGTAATTTTACATCTGTAATTTCAAATTACAGTAATTGATAAGGAATTGTAATTAAAATCACTTAGTGCTCAACACTGGAAGTGGTTATGTGGTCCAGAAGACAAGCTCTCAATATATGTACATACAATAAAAACCCTTACCAAAATAAAATTCCCAGGCTAAAACAATGGAATTGATTTATTGTAAGAAAAACGTTAAATTGTAAGTTTTTGTTGTCAATTATTATCACATATGATGACACCTACCCATATCTACGTACAATATGATCTATCAGTTCCCTGGTTATTAGAATAAACCCATTCATTAAGGTAAGATTTCATTATAATTAAAAAACATGAATGTATTATTAATAAAAGATATAAATATTTAATAATAAATTACTAATGACTATATTCTGTGACATACTCTTAAAATGTATACATAAGTTAATGAGGTTACCTATACTGCACATTACGATTATCTATTTGTAAATATTATCTAGTATGTAAAGCCATGAAGGTCAATTAAATATTTAGCAAATTCAATTTTTTTTATTTGAAAACTATTTTAACTTTATCAATACAAATAAATAACAGAAACGCGTTTATTTACCGTTATCAACAGTCTTGTTTACTAGCTCTTAAAAAAACATTAAATAAATTTTAATGTTCTAAGTAAAATAATTTTCATAATTGAAAGCTTTACATGTTCCATGAATAATAAATATTTAAATCGGGCACAATTTAATATATATATATAAATTAAATGAAAATACAAAAATAGTTAAATTATTATGTTTGTATTTCTGTTTGATCCGGACAGAAAAACAACAGAGTTGTTTTGATAGTTTCATTTTATTTTGAGTAAAAAGTATGTGAAGTATATGTATTATAAAAGTAATCAAATATACAGATACTCAACTTTTATCTTTATTTTGTAATCGATTACATCAGAATTTAAAATGATTGAGAAATTTTGTAATAAAGAGCACTAAACTCGAAAAAAAAACAAAAAAAAACTACGTCGATCAGAACACGTTTTATCTGTCTATTACACTATGATTAATTTGTAACGTACGAATAAGGAATTTATTAAACAAAGAATTAAAAAAACAATCTTAATTACTGCTTTGACCTTCATGACATGATAATCGGACAAAAGCCGAATTAAATATACTGTACATAATAAAATAAAAATGTGAATAAAATAAAGATGTACATAAAAAAAAATCACAAGATAAACACTTTTGATGTATTATTTATAAGCATATATACGATGCTACTATTTATTTATATATATTTTAAAATTATCTAAATTTTAAAAAGTCTATCTAAAATAGAAAAATGTGTTAAGATATTGTATTTGAATCAAATTTAGAATTCTAGCTTGTTTCAAAAAAATTTATAAACCAAAATATTATTGTCACTTAGTCAGAGATAACTCAATCCAGATGAGTTTTTTTTTGTTTCTGTACCAAAGGAAAGTAAAACATACTGTACATTAATGTTTTATTTAACCCTATGTACTATAGCTAGCAGGATTTATGTGCTAATATTCTGATGGAACATGTCTACTACCCAACGCAAGAATGCAATTAGGTAAGTGATAATTTTTACTTATTGACATTTCAGTTGAAGAGGATATACAACCAGCCGAAAGCCGCTTTTATAAGCTAAGAATTTTACCGGACGGAATAAAATCGGAAGGAAAAAAACCGAACGGAAAATAACTGAGCTTACACTTCAGTGCCGCATTGAATTAATGAGGTATTTCAAATTTTAAGAATTTAACAAAACGGAAAAAATTCGAATGATTGTAGTTGGCCTTCCGTCCGGTAAAATTCTGGAGGAATGTGTGAGTGCTACGGTACAAGATAGGTACGGTGCAAGATTATTGTAGAATATAACAATCATTAATTTCTGTTTTTTAATTAAATATTAGTGCATAGATTTTCTAGACAAATCAGTTTAAGCAATTTCATGACCATTGCATCCCTTTTTATAGGCCTATTTATCGTTATTTTACCAAAACGAAAGCGTGGTTGTCGTCCAACAAACATGAATAGGACTTGATATGTAGGACAGACCTTATAGGGAAACTTATAAGAGCACTTATCTATAAAACAGAGGCAGGATGGAGGTTGGCGGTGGAGGGCGGAGGACATATGGGGAGAATAACACTCTAAGCTGCATAATTCATCACCAACACTTCTAGAATCCTTGGCGATAAACAAAAGGATTTCGAGGCAATTTATCTAAGAATCGATATTCCTACTTTATCACAAGGCATCACGAAAATATAAAAACAAATATGAAATAACAAATATATTAATGGAGACTGCTCTAATAAGGAAATTATATCGGAAAAAATCATGTGAGTGCATAATTATGAACCATGACGCTTGAGAACAATCGAAAATTAAGATTATTTACGAAAACTCAGAAAACAAGGTTTGTTAAATAAATAAAGCAATTCAAAGGGAGAAAGTCCAGTAAGTAGTGATGTTGTAATGATTACCCAGACCGTAATCAAGTATACAGGTAAGTTTTCGGTTATTAGAAATAGGAATCCTTCATTGCCAGTAAAGCGGCTAGGAGAGAAACGCTGGGATCTCTTAAAGCCCTGCTTTGCCTCATACACGCGGGTAGCAAAGCTTGGTTCGGAGTTCTGTAGAATGTTTATTTTATTGTTATTTAGAATTAATTTTCTTTTACGTATTTGTTTTATTATTATTTGATCAGTTATATTTTTATTGATGCAAATCATGATAGTATTTTCTTTTATTTATATATTTCTTTATTATTTTTAATGTAATTAGTTTTTCTCTTAATTCAGTGAGTACTATCTATTGTTATGATTTATATTTTTTTCCTTTTTCTCATTTTTCTGTTGTTATTTTTACTTTATTCTTCTATTACTGCATTTATTGTATGGATGAATATTACAACACTATACTTAATGCTCTTAATTTGAGGCAGGTTGTGTCAATTCTCTTCAAATAAATAATAAAAAAAAAATAGGAATAGAAATTGACCGAGAAATTATGAACAGAGGGTAACATAAATCTCAGTACCAGCCAAATAAATCTAAACATCTGGGCGTTCCAAAAATGAAAGTTATGGACCAATACAAACGTTTTAATCTTAAATCTTCATAAACTATGCTAATTAAATCAAAATAAAATAGCTGTAAGAAATCATAGCAGTCATGTTTCTTCAGAAAATTCCAATAAAGACAAGTCAGAAACGGCCTGCAGCGCAGATAAAGAGCAAGCAGACGTTTCTTTGTGGCCCTGATCTATTCACAGCATCAGTCTGGATGAAGCAGAACCCGGCACATAACACTCCACTGCCTTTATCCGGCCTATAGCCTCGTGAAAAGGAAATAGATGGTGGGATTCTGATAGATAGCTTTCAATAAATCATCGGGACTACTCAGCTCCATTCAACCCCCTACCATTTCCATTATTTATAAAGCAACAAGGATATAATATTGTATAGAACTGGCCATCAGGGAATCAGCTATTGTTGATTCAACAAGATGGGCCAATAATATCACTAGACTTGAACCGTAGTATTTCTGTGTTCACCTTCGACTTCATATTAATAATATCCTACACAAAAATATAATTAAACCCTAATAGCTTAATACGACAAGAATAAAAAACGTTCAGTACTTAATAAAGGTTCAATTGAGTATAGTACTGTCCTCCTTAGTAAGTACTGTAAAGTGGGATGACTATGGTACGTCATTTTTCAAGTTTGAAACGTTCAAGCAGAACTGGAAAATGTACCAGACAAGTGCTGGAGGTTTCGTAAGTTAGTTCTCTAAAATGTTGCTCAAACAGTCAGATTCGCATCATTTCTTTTTCCTTATCGTGAAGGATTTTTTTTTTTTCGTAACTTCACAACATTCAACATAATCTTTCAAACTGATGCCGAATCCAATTGGGCTGTATGTGAGTAATTTTTGGTCGTTAATAATATTTGAAGTGATTATATACTACAGAAAATGTTATTCCATGATTTTAAATTAATTAAATACCAAATCTTGTGCGTTTTAAAAGAGTGGACTTTAGATACATATAACAAGTCCAAACTTGTTTACATATATTCACCATGTTTTCACTCTTTTCACTGGACAGTAATATAATGAAATACCTTGTCTACAAGAAAAAAATAGGATATTCTTAAGTGAATTACATAGAACAAAAGTACTTCAATATTCAAGAGAAGAAGCTGTAAGGCCAAGAAAAAAGCGAGTGAATTTGTTTCTGAGGATGTCGACATCTCTTGTGAGATATGTTCCTGGGCTAGGACCCACATTGTGTTTCTGAGTTACGACCAACATTGAAAAATAAATATTTTTTCAACAAAGAAAATGTGTTCTATGTATCCTATTATTGTTGTCTTAAATCTCTGTGAAAGGTATTTAAAAAGGGTTTTTTAAACAGAGAAATCCCATTAGCAACATTTCCTTCAATTAGGCTGAATTAACAAAAAAAAAAAATGTTTTTTTGTCTACGTCCTAAAACCTTCTAGAACCTCTAAGGAATGAACAGAACGGGTGACAATGGCACAACAATTATATCCTAGATGTAATTAACATGTAAAAATAAGATGGACCAAAGTAACCCGCATAGCTGCGTGAAAATAGTGCGAAAAAATGGTATATTTCGCTTGATATTTGAAACTTTTTTTTTTTTAGTGATGACAGTGAAACATGATAGTTCAAAATTAAATAGAAAAAATTATGTAATGTAAACGTATAGTAGGCTTAGAAATAGAAATGAATTTATTAGTGAATGAAAGATGAGTGAAAAAGTAGTATACTACAGTTATTAAAAATATTCACCCAACATACGAAAAAGTTTGTGATGCAAGTAACTAGTATTTTTTTTTATTAAATAATATAATTGATAAATTAACGAATGTTAACAAAATTAAGGATAAATATATATGGTAATCGACCTAATTTATTTACATTAAAAAGTTTAGAAAAAAAATAAGAATCGGGTAAATGAAAAAAGTATTTGTATAACATTTAATATTTAGCGATGGCAGGTAAATATCAATAAAATATAATAATAGTACTAATAAAATATCACTTAATTATTAAATAGTTTTTCTAATATTTTGTCCCTTTATTAACCGCTACCTGGAATATCTTCCTACGATTTCATTCATAATTTTTTTTTATTAGGATTGTTTTTAAGTTTTTTCTGTTTTGTTTTTTTTTTGTTTTTTAATGCTTACATGTATAAGATACATTTTTATGTAATCAGATTGTATTTTTTTTTTGTTTTTCTCTTTTTTTTTAAATAAATGCCTTTTAATGTATTATTACTATTTCTTTTATTCAGAATTATATTTGTTTTTTGGTTTTTTACAATACCACAGTAATAAGTAATAAATATTACTTAATAATATTTATTACTAAAATATTATAATAAGAAGAAATAAAATAAACTTGGAACGAAAACTTCAAACACACTCAAGTCAAATAATGTATTTTTCTCAATGAGATAAGCGTAGACATTCTGCAAATTAGATAATTCCAATATCCGCCATTCTAATTAAGCTGAGGCGCCATGTGTGCCGGCTAGAGAGAATTAATATTACCAACCTTCCCAATAAACTTATAAAATTTTAATTTTATTTCTTAAATAAAATTTTTAAAAATAAACCCGAAATTCACCCTCTCTCCAGACTTCATTAACGTTAGCGAGTAAGAACGTAAAAAAATGTATTAATTTTCTTTACATATACACATTCAATGGAATGAGTCAATCATCATTAATTAATATGAAATTTCCTTTGGTAATTGTGATACCTCTATCAATGAATGGAATCTAATATAGGAAAATAGTTTTACCATTAAAACGATTTAGTTATTTTTAATTTTTAAATTAATTAATTAATCTTGGGGTAGAATAGCAATAGAAATTTGCAGATAATTGATTATATCGTTACAATGAAATTATCCAATTCTTAATGTAATTCATTATCAATTCTTCTATGTAACGCAGCAATTATTTGTCACATGATGGTAACTATTTATGTGATAATTAATAAAAATTGACTTACACTTAATTTAATTAAAGAGACTTAATTTGTTTTTAAATCATTGGAGTTGATTTTGATTTGATTAAGCTTTGGTATAATTATTCTAAAAAACTAAATGCAGGAATCTACACGTTTGCAAATCCAAGACTTGTACAAATGCTGGGTAAACAAAGGACGCAACAAACATCGCTATCCACACGCTTGTATGTTTTTTTGACTTCTGTCGGCTATTACATCACATAGTAAAAATGAACACAATAAAGATAGGCAAAATGAAAGGAAATGTAAATATACGCTAAGTAGACGGTGGATAATTAAAATTCATATAAATGGTACTACATAACCATTAAACTAAACCTTCGTTCTTGAATTTTTATCAGAAACTTGTATATTTAATTACCTACACATATAATTTCTCAATAAATCCATATTTGTGCTATATCAAATAAAAAATAAACCACTAGAGTTAATTAACTCGATTTAAAAAGTGTATTTATACCAAATCGATAGGATTTTAAAATACACAATCTTAAAATCTTGAGTTAATTATTAAATCCGAAGGTTGGGGAAACTCTTTAATTCATTAAAACTCGAAGATCACAAATATTTATGTTTTGTCTGTTATAAAACAATGTTAACTGAACACAAACATGGATGGACAGCACAAGCACCCTTTGATTTATGCCTAAAAACCAACAATCAACGGGTCGGCCACAAATTCAGGCCAACTTGTTCCAGCCAATCAAAATAACTTATCCACAAGCTTGCGCATGCGTGAATTTGCTGTAGTTTGACAAACGCGTAGAGACATCTATATACAACTATTTTATCTTGATAAATCGTTTTTTTAATAATCTTTTCTTAAATTATAAATGGTGGATAAGTAATGACGTGTTCGGAAAATCAGATATTTGATGCCAAACCTCAAAAAAATCGGCTCAATAGTTCCAAAAAAAAGCCACGGACAAACTGCTAAAAACCTTAAATTTTTAGAGCGATGGGTTAATTTTGTTTTCCTAAATAGATTACAAATTTCCATAACTGGAAATGACCAACCAAAAATGATAGACATAGGAATTATAACTGAAACATGTTTTACACCACGATCATAAAGTTATATTCCGTATTATACCATTTACATGACTGATCATCAGAACAAAAAAGCATCTGGTGAAACCAGCTACGTTATCACTGTCACAGTCATATAGACTTAACTTACCCATCACACTCTCCGTTAATCGCAGTACCATACGTACAAGAGCTAAGATGAGAACCAATACGATACGGTAAATTAACATATATTCATCAATGTATAACAGAGTAATGGACGACTCTTACATTAAATACCTCTCGAAAAACGATGCAAGTCCACGGAAAACCACAAAGAAAAAAGGTTTTTGGGCTGTGTCGGACGAGAAAAAATAGGATCTCTTTGCGGACCACCTTTCTTAATATTTACAGCACTTACTGACTTGACTCAAAACCAAATAATACATTATACTCCCCATTATAATTAACACTGTCACAGCTTTATCATTTATTCTCGAAGCAATAGCAAAGGTAATTAGACACTTGCCAAAAAGAATGGTCCAGCAAAAAAGCTTTCATATTCCAAACGATAATCTTCAACTCAGAGCAGAACTACTAAGTTTACAATACAGTGGAAATCTTCGAATTTCAAAAAATAATTTTATTCCTATTCATTTCTACACTTTAAAAATTTATTCACGATTATTCAACTGACAGACAAAAAAATAATCCCTAACCTGATGGTTATACTCAGTTATAAAAATCACTACCAATAACTCAGAACTTAATAATCAGCTGTTCCTCAAGACTTCTTTTCTTATGGACAGGATTTTCTCTATTCGAAGGGGCTCAGAGCTATTTTCGATAAAACTGATACTAGGCGGTCTGCTTCGGAGATCAATAATTGTATCACTAATTCACATAATGACATTCAACTAAATGCCGTCACATTCGCAGAAATTCACGCAGATGACACCGTCATAATCAATTATAATACATCAAAATGTAAGAGATCTCAATAAACATACATTTTATATTTTTTTAAATTTTATTCATTAAAATTATAGGATTTATATCACAGTCAATGTTAACATTCTTAAAGAAACAACTCACTTTTAAAAAAAAAATTCTAAAATTCAGAAAGCTAAGCACAAATTTAAACTAAACAAGTTCCAAAAATTCACAATATTTTTTGTTTTATATTTTAAATATTATTCCGTAATTGAAAGATCTACTTCCCGGAACCTTCATAAAACTGTTCCAGAAGATGAGTGTCTGCTAAGAGAAGTTTCATTGTACGTATGTATATATGATATATGTGTGTATATATACAGTGTGTGTGTAGGTTAAATCATTTACGGTCCAATCACCAAAGGCTCTTCCATATGTCGATCATATAAAGCCCCGCCATGAAGAGAGAGCAAAGAGTGAGATACCCAATTTCATGGCCAGTGGTCTCCTCTTTTTAGGAAATAGCTTCTCCATGCACCACTGGGTAATACCCATCAGCGAGCTCAGCCGTCGGTAATTGGAGATCTCAATTTTTTATTTTTTTAGCTGAGTTCCATTTTATATAAGCTAAAAGAGTAAAAATACTAATGAACGAATAACGAGATTTTGTAGCTCGTCGGTAAATAAAATAAACCAAATGGTCATTTTCAATTTCACTATTAAAATCAAGGGGGCTTGTGAATACCAATGCTATTCAATGGAAAATGTATTGACAGCACCTTGCTGTATACGATTTTCATTTGGGACACCATTTGTAATTACTATATAATAAGTACATAGCAGATAGTACTATAATTTTTTTTAAATAACTGACACTGAGTAAATTTTATACAGATCTTACATTACGCAAAAATAAGCAACACTTTTTAAAGTAGGATTCTTTTTATTGTATTTCCAAACTGGAATTTAGTTAAATTCGGACAAAGTTATGATGATTCTATTTCAATGAAAGAAAGCAAAAAATTGAAAACATGAAAAATATGAGGTTATTCAAGACTGAAACTAACCGATTTCAAATCAAAAATTTCCAATCGTTACCAAGCACATTACGAAAGATTTTATTTATGGCTAAATAATAATAATTGGGTCTCCCTCTGGCCTTAAATCTAGGACCTCCAACCTTATTCTAAACAATACTTCTATCCCAGTTCATACGTCAGTCATAAATCTTGAAGTCACTTTTGATCAAACTTTAACCTAGAAACCAAACATTGCCCAAATTTCCCGTAGAACCATAGCTACCCTAAAGCAATTTAAAAAAATCCGTTATCACCTTCCACTTTTAGTTTCCTCTCTTGATTTCCACACTTTTACTATGGCTACCTGGTATATGGTGGATTCTCGGGTAATCTCAAATCTAAACTTAAACGTCTAATGAATTGCGCAGTACGATTTATTTTAGGGATCACCAGAGATACGCACATAACATAGTATTAAGCCGAGCTGAAGTGGCTCTATCCATCCTTCCGATGCCAGTATTTCCTTGCTTCCTTTTCTATTCCAAGATATTAGTACACAACGCCCCTTCTATATCCTAAAAAAACTGCAATTAAAATTCTCAGTCCAATCTCGTACTACCAGGTCCCTTTTATCTGACATCTACCATCCATCTCAGTGAACTGCAGGCGTTTGATAAACCATTTTTTACTGGAGCTGCATATGACTGGAACTCCATTCCATCTAGCATACATCATTTACCGACCCTTCCCTCCTTTAAAACCCTTCTATTTAACTACCTTTTTCTTCACCAATCTAATCCAATATCATAATAGAACAGATATTTTGTAACTACCTTTTTGTTTTGCTTTTTATGTATTTGGTCAGTTAGTTTTATAATTTTTTTTTCTTCTTTATATTTAAAATTATTTATATACAATATTAATATAACTTATAATTAATTGTGGCCACATTATTTTTGGCTAATATATGTTATTGCAAAATTAAAATTACCTTTGTAATTGTTCTAAAGGAACCTAGTCCTAGAATAATGAACTATGTTTTATTTCATTTTCATTCATTTCATTTCAAATAAATAAATGATTTGAGAAAGCCTTTTTGGGGGGATAGGGGGAGACATTTTTTAATGGGTTGGTAGAAAGTTTTAAGGGTCAACAATCAAAAAAAGTTAATGGCGCCTGATATAGATTTTTGGTCTCATGTCATATAATAGGCAACCCCAACGCACTACCCCACTGCTCCCGCACCCCGTATGCCAGAAATGGCAAGGGAGGGGGATAAAAAAATAAATAAATAAAATTAAAAAAATGTGATAAGGCATATAGACTTTAAAGAGATCCGCATAAGGACCGTGTCGTCAAATGAATAAAATTTTCAGCCCTTATAATGTGTTGAAGAAATGGAGTATTGAGGTAGTAAGAGATGAAGATATATAAGAGTAAAGAAAAAATATAATAGACGAAGCATGAAAGAAAAACCAAAAGAATTTGGTGTAAATTCTAAAAAGAAATCAGACGAATTGCAGTAGAACAGGCCGAAGATTGATTTTTTAAATTCAAATATAATACTGAATCAATAGACTTTTAAACAAAGGAAACTATATTAAATAATAACTTTAAACAATTCCGACAAGATTTAAGAGTCATGACTCAATCAATTGATTTGTCATGCTTTCAGTACTGAAAGACCACCACTTTAACTGCACCTGAAGTTCGAACAAGCTTCAAAAGACGCAGAATACCCGCGTTACCCTAGATGCTTCACTGACTGATTGAAAAATGACTTGGAGGATGGGATCCAAACTAACAGAAAGATATCGTTGAGAAAAGCAATGGTCATTTCAATCTGTACCATTTAGATGGTTAAGGCAGAGTGCAGAGACAATCAGGGGAGCGATTCTCTCAAAGTAAATACTCTTTGCGAGCGCCACAGTCTTTTCAATGGCAATTGTTTATGGTTTGGCGAGAATAAAGTTCCAAATTCATACTAAACTGATTTTCATCGATAATGGGATTTGACTGCTCAAAAGTATATTGAAGAAGTGCTCCGAGAGGCTCTGATCCAACAGTTCATATTGATGCAGAATAAAGCACACCGTGCCGTCAGGGAATGCTTCCAGCACACGATAGTTACAGTTCTGGATCTACTTGGATGTTTCAGGTAGATACCCATTCCCAATCATTTTCACATTTTGCATTGAGCTAATACCTTTCTTAACTATTTTTAAAAGTAGAAAGTTCTCAGGTGGCATTTTTCAGATGCTAAAGTCATACAACCACATTAAGACAACAATAATGTGTTCGTGGGTATTTAAGTTTTCTACATTTTGAAGCCAATTACTTAATTACTACTTAGTTAAGTTTCCAAATATTCAGTTTTTCCTACAGGTCCTCCTTTTTTTGCTTCCTCTACAAATTTGGTTCCGTAACTTTTTCCTTTCTGCAGCTGTTTTAAGAGCAGAATGTTCTTTATACAGGGTGTTACAGGGTTAAGTGGACAAACTGAATAAAATTATAGTTTCTATATGTGATCAAACAACAAAAATGAAACAGCAGTATTTAGAAACCATTAATTAAAAATAACTCCTTTATGAATGTAATATTTTCCGGTAACTAAAATAGAAAAGAAAAGCCTTTACAAGAGTATAAACATTTCTAAATTGGATTTGTAGGTTTTGATCTAGTAAACTAATGAAGAATGTCATAATTAGTAATTAAATTCATAGAACTTTTAAGAGCAGTTCTAAACGAAAATTATGAGAGACTGATGTGAATCTTAATTTACTAGGTTATGCCATTTATTTGATATATTATTTATTGAGAGATTCAAGGAAAGTTTAAGTTTAAGAAGCCATTTCTTTGGTATAACCTCAATATTAAAATATAAATACAAATATAAATAACAGAGATTTTTTAATCAACTTATACAAGTTAGAAAATGATATAATTAAAAAAAACTGATATTAAGAGAGGCCTCTAAGGCATATTTCTCTGATCCTTAAATCCATGTGACTGCGGACACTCTCTATGAATAATCTATGAAGAAATATTTTTAACATTGAAAACTGACATGAAACTAAAAGAAATAATTTTGAAGTTTAGTAACTTAATAAAACCATTAAAAAATAAATAAATAAAACTGTACTATGTTGTGATACTTGAAATCGTAACAAATCACAAATAAATAAAATTTAAAATCAAAGTAACACAATGATTTCATGCATTACTCACCCACAGATGATATAAAACACTAAAATCAGCAATAAAAGATCAAACATACCTGAAAAAAAAAAGAAAGAAACCAAATTAAATTATAGAAATATTAGAATGAAAAAATATGTATTTCAAAATAAGCATATCCAACAGCAATGTGTTATTTTAATATATTTTTAAGATTTCGAACTGATGTAATTTATGAAGTTCACAATATAATAAATAATAAAGGAACTATTGTAAGAAGCTTACCTGTTCAAATCCTCCGAGGAGATCAGTAGTATCCATTGTAGAGCTGACTGGAATGGTGTGCAGTTTCTTCCCAGCTAAATGAGCAAGTGCATGAACCAGGCTTGTCTTTCCGCTTCCACTTTTTCCAACCTTTTAAGTGATATTAATTTATTACATTCAAAAAAATATTAAATAGAAAAAAAGATAAAAAAATATTGACTAATCTATCCTAGACCATGAGGCTGCTTCACATTGAGCTTATGATATCTGATCTCCAAGATTAAAAAACATAAACAAAGCAATTGTAGTCCAGTCTTTCAAAATAAATGATTTTATTTCCTAAGTTGTTTATTCTTTATATTTTTGAAGATGTTGAGATGAAGATTTTTAATTATGTTATGATTTGGTATGTTGGATCTCTTACAAGAGATGCTGAGAGTAGATTTTTTTTTTTTTATTTTGATACAATACAAATATAATTTAATATATACCTATATGAAGATGGTCAGGGAGAGGTGGGGGGAGAGTGTGGTCACACACAAAAAGGAACAAAAACTAGTTAATAATTATTTATTAGGCAATGTTTTGTCCCACTTTGCAGGGCTTCATCAGGACTCAAAGAGATCCAAAACAACTAAAAATATGTTGACAATGTAAGATAATACAATACAAAAAAGTAATCTAATATGGGGTTAAAACTCATATAGATGTAAGTGAAAAAATGATATAAAAATAAACAAAAAGAAATAAAAATAAGAGGTACAATAATAAGTATTGATAAATAAGAAATAACATAGACTATAAGATAAATGTTGGCCAATAAATAAATAGTAGTTAACTACTTTTGGTTCTTTTTTAACCGCACCCAGATCATCTTCATATTCAGAAAAATCAGTCAATCATTTATATATATAAGAATTTTATATATGGTAACTTGATTTACTATTTTATTTATACTTACTATTATGGCCATCCAACCCATCTTGACACATAGGGCCAGAGATTTCAACGCTCTCTGTTGTGTACGTAGAATAAGGAGGTCATCTTTTCCATTAAATGAGTCATAATAATCTTCCCCAGTATCTCGAGGAATAATTACATCTCCAATGATAAGCTTTTTTGGAGACAATAGTAGAGGAGAGAGCGGATTTGTTATAGGAAATTGATCTCCAAAAGTTTCCGAATACATATTTAAGATCTATGGGTAAAAATAATAATACAATTAATCAGCATTACAAAAAAATAGACTGGAGAGAAAATAATTGACACTAACCACTTTTCTATCAATTTCTGCTGGCATTCTTGAGGCATAGATAGTTTCTACAGCAACTCCTGGATCATAATTACATGATAAAGTTTCACCCCAGCGAATTAGATCACGTAAATTAAACTCCCATGTGCCAGGACTCGCCCAGGATTTATTTGATGAAACATTAGTATGAAACTCAACCAACTGTTTAATATCTAACTCACAGTTTGGAAAATGTAATGTCATTAAATTTTCCAAATCGGTTTTGTTAAAAGGCTCAAAGTACACCTGAAATCACAAAAAGGAATTTCATATCAAAACATTGTGAAAGAATTTATTTATGAGCTACAGAAAGATCAATTTTTCATTAAAGACAACAATGTCCATCAACAAAATCTATGGGAGGGGTTATCATCTGTTAGTGTTCATCATTAGGTTAGGAAGTAGGAAATCTTCAATTAGGAAGATGGAGGTAGTAAGACCAATCTCCTTGAAAATGCTACAAATGTATGTTATAGCCAAAAAGAGAGATTTTATCAAAATAAAAAGGTTTTAATAAAATTCGAAAAGGTTATTTTGTCAACAACTAATTAGTAAATTGATTCTGCAAATGAGAGGTTTCTTAGGTTTAGAAAAATAAAAAACCTTGAACTTTGGTAATATTCTCTAAAGTATACTGAATGAAACAGCACATATCAATATTCTTTAAACGGATCCTACTTTACAATATATATGCATGTATATTTGCACACATGAATACTCATTATTATCCATATCTGGAATATTTATCAGTTTAAGATAAGTATCTAACAACAATATATAATTCAAAAATGTAAGAAGGTTTGAGAAGAATGGATGTAATGAGTAGTATATATACCTTGGCAAATCTATTTAAAAATGACTGAGGAAGACCCTTCCTTGCACCTCCTTCTCTTTGAGGGTTCTGACATGCAAACAGTTTTGTATTTCCACTCTTCACATTAAATGCTCGACCTAGTTCAGGAATATATATTTCACCACGGTGGTCTAAAACACTGTTCAATCCTTCAACAACTGACTGTGAGGCTAAGTTCAACTGAAATAAAAATCAAACAGAATTAAACAAAAATATCAACAAAAACTATTTAAATAAAACTCTCATACATTTATTTTGATGTAAAATTAAACTGACCTCATCAAGAAGAATCCAGTGACCTTTTTTAAGAGCACTAAGAAATGGACCATCACGCCAAGCAAATGTACCTGCTTCCGCACCCTCTACAGGCAAGTCTGAACCAAATAGGTCAGAAATGTCAGTTTGCTCTGAAAGGTTTATCCTTGTTACCTGATAAAAGAAAGAATAAGAACACAATTTTTTTTTAAGCATTTGAAACTGATCTGATAGATTCAACTTCATCATATATTAATATACATATACTAAGTTCTGATTGCATTTTAAGCTTTACCTAATATATGAGTTAGATTAAAATTGCAGTTTTATTTGTATATACACTACAGATCAATGTCATGTCATGTTATATCATGGTCCTAATAAGCAGGATTCTACTGCAGTTATTAACTTAAATAATATTTACAATTAGTTAAATAAACAATTTTGTAACACTTATTTCTTTTCTTTTTTAATATAAGAATAAAATGAAAAATTTACAAATCAACCAAGATTCAAAATATGTCATGTCTCTCAATTATAGCTCTGACACTATTCAATATCAATTGCAAATCCTCCAATGGCATTTTGTAAAATTTTCATCTGTTTCGTTTCTAATTGTTTTTAAGAGCAAATTATAAAACTTATCTATCTCGGTACAGTTATATTTGCCATTTTTGCTTTCTATTCTCTTTTTTAATGAGCTAAATGAATATATATAAATAATAATAATATCAAACTAGAATCAGTAACCTATATTGATTATTGAATAGCTATTTTATGTGTATTTTTAAGTCTGGATCGAGTATTCTGAAGTATTCCTCAAGTTGACAATATAATTTATGCATTTATTGAATTTATAGAAAAATAAAGTAATACAAACCTGAAACCCAGTAAGCCTAGCAATAAGTAGCACTAAAGACGTCTTCCCAACACCGGGACTACCTTCCAAAAGAACTGCTCTCGACGAAACGTGTAAAGCTCGCATCAGTCTCAAGAGATTCAGGAGAACAGTCGGGGCTTGGTATAGAGTCTGTTGTTTAGAATACATGGGTTTGGCTGTAACAGTAATATTTTGATTAGAAGAACAAGAGGAGGCAAGGTACATAGTCTGTTGTTTACAATACATGGTTTTAGCAGTAACAATAATATTTTTACATTAAAAAGAAGAAAAAATCCTATTTAACTTCAAGACAATAAATATAAACTTGCCTTTCTTTATATAAAAGGGATGTACGCCAAATCTATCTGGGCGGTCCACTACATTGCCAAATACAAGGCTAGGTGTGAATATTAAATTAACCGAAGAATCACCCTGTGCTGCATTGGCTTGGCTAAGAAGAAATTCTAGACAAGCATTTTTGAAGTGTTCCAAAGCTCGATGGCTGAAATAAATGTACACACATTAACATAGAATAAATAAAAATAAGACATAATAACTGATGCACAAAAAAATGTTTCACATCGATTTATTTGATTCAGGTTTCTATCAACTTTAAAAAAAATAGAGAACATCAAAAAACTGGTTAGATACAACCCTGATCTAAGATTAATGCCATTTTATCAAGATTTATTGAGATGATCTGTAATAACAGACAAGGAGAATTTTCTTGAATAATAGTCAAGAAAAAAAAAATGCCTATTTTACAAATTTATTTAAACGTTTTTATCTATTATTTATACATGTTATTATTAAGCATTTTACATACTGAGTATCTTCATCTAGTCGCTTAATTGTCAGCTACATGAAGTTTACGCAAAACTACAAGTACTAATAAGTATTAAAAATATAGAGTATCATACTTTTCAGTAGATGTCTGTGCAGCTCCAACTCCATCAATGAATGTAAGAAAAGCTCCATAAATATATGCACTAGCCGTGTCTATGCCATTTTTATTTAATGGTCCTTCCGTTTTGTTAATAAAATCAACCCACAATAGAATGTCTCTAACACTAACAGGAATTCTGTAAACAAAAATAAAATTAAAGGCTGTCAATTATATGAAAATAAAAACAAAACATTTTTTCTAATGTGTACATTCATATATATTTACTCAAAGATATTAATTTTTTTACAACACTAAGTGTTACCTTTTTCCAAATTCTGTGTTACCAAACCAATCAATAAACTGCACAACGGCTTTTCCGATTCCAGAATTATTATCATCTTGGCAGTCCCCGAAAACTATTCCAGAACGTAAGTTATGCTCAACTATATTTACAATATCATCAGAGTTTGTAGCACCTTCACACCATATTTCAGTAAGCCTGTTCCGCAATGCTGGGGAAAGCTAAAACATAGACATTTATATGTCAAGTAATAATTGAAATTAAACATACATATTTAACAAGCTAACAAGTCATTAAGAGGCCTTAAAGTTGACTGACCAATGCTGCTAATTCTTCTAACCAAAAAATACCTGTTCAGCACCTTGAAAATACCCATTTTACCTGACAAATACCTGCCACTTTAACCACTATTATTATCATTATAACTGTATGATTGTTACAGCCATGATTGTATTGTCACACTAGCTCTAGCATGATAGTTGATAGTCTAAGTACTGTCACGATAACAATCCCATGTATGCGCCTTAACAGTGAACCATCATACAGTTCCCGTTATTGTGGCAAAAGTATTAGCCACTACCATGGTATAACTATTTGATAGTTTAAATCATGGTAGTATTCACTGTCACGACAGGTTTACTTCCGAGAAAGCAATGTAGCACTGGGTATGGTATGATCATTACTAGTACAAGTAACTTCAGTGAAGCAACTATCAGATGAATAAACCTTGACAGTGAACCATCATACACTTTCCGTTAATGCAGTAAAAATGTTAAGCTCTAACATTATCAAACTATTTGATAGTTACAGTCATGACAGCATTCACTGTGATTGTTAATGATATGTATATGTATATGTGTATGTATATGTATATGTATATGTATATGTATATGTATATGTATATGTATATGTATATGTATATGTATATGTATATGTATATGTATATGTATATGT
>NW_027105022.1:425915-459802 GCF_000696795.3 Halyomorpha halys
GGGCCCCAAAAATAATCAACCCTGGACCCCAAAAATGATTTTATTTCAGGCCTCCAATATAAATCCAACTTGGCCCCCACAAATAAATCTGCCCAAGGACCAAAAATTATATTCATCCCACTCCTCAAAAATAAATCAATCCTGGGCACCAAAAAGAAATATGTCATAGGCCCCAAATGGTCTAGGTATGCGTATGTACTTAAATTCAATATCTAATGAAAAATAATAACTTGTTAGTATAGAAAAAGTGTCTAATGATTAACTAAAAGAAGTAGTCGAACTGCACTAACATACCTATATATAACATGAGTCCATTTTACCCGACAATTACCCGCTAAGGTGAAAAATACCCCAAAAATCTGGAAAGTACCAGCAGTACTGCGACGGACTGTTTAAAGATATTACGCTAGTCTTTTGTTATCAACGGCAGTGCTATTAATTCCTCATTACAAATATATGTAGTTGAATATCCATATTTCAAAAATCATATTTTGCATTACATTACTATATAATTTATACAATTAAATTAACAGATTGATTTCATTTTTATTTAGTGTGTAATATATTTAGGTAAATTATAAATAAATAAACATTTTCAATCTTCCAATGTAAAAAAATAATAGTATTAGATAGTTAACCTAAGTTTTTATTATATATTTCCATTCACAATTACATAAGCTCAAACTTAATTTGTAAATAAATTTTCCTATAGAATTAAATCCATTTATACAATGGTGGAAACTGCATGATTAAATAAGATGGTTAATATGTCATTCCAAATATGAGGATTAAGAGATAGTTTCTTCCTAGGAAATAATGCCTATTCCTGACAATCAAAAATATCAAAAAGTAGTCAAGTCATCCATGTAGATCATTAATTATTTCAACATACCTCTTTTTTACCAAAATCGCCACCAGGATTCATAGTACCAATGAAATAAAATTCAGGTTTTGCTGTAATTTCTATTTCTTCACTTGTTCCTTTTTCACTAACAAGTAATTTTCTCTCAGGTTCTAAAACAAAAACATTTTAATTAGCTATTTTTCAAAAGATTTACAAATAACTTTATGAAAAATAAATAGTTTTCTGTAAAAATAACTAATACAGAAATATTTAATACAATTACCTAATAGCGAATTGAGTCTTTCTAAAACGCTGTCATCGGCCAAGGATATTTCATCAGCCAGGAACAACTGTCCTTCCTTCATTGCCAAAATGAGGGGGCCATCAACCCACTCAAACAACTTCATGCTGTTTTCAGACTATGAATAAAGAAAAGCAAATTGACAACTTGTTACAGTGATGAGACTAAGATAAGATATAACTAAATAAATGGTAATTACAAAAAGATACTAATACCTTTTCTCTAACTGGCCGTAAGCCTCCCAAGAAATCAGAACTTTCAGAGTGTTGGTGGCAATTAACAGAATACAGAGACTGATTGTTTAATGCTGCCAACAGTTGGCAAATAGTTGTTTTGCCACACCCTGTTTCACCAACCAATAGTAATGGTTCTTGAAATTCTAGAGCTTTAGCTATAAAAATAAAATTTAGCATCGTTACATTAGTTGATAAAGAGGAGTAAACAAAAATTAGAAAAAAAACAAACTAAATACAACTTTCTACATATTTCTTAAAATTTTATTAAGATTTTTTCCAATTTTTATATGTTAACAGGTGTCTATGCAAAATGGCTTGAAGAAATTCCCTGACTTTTCCAGGTTTCTTTCAAAGATACCTAAACATAAATGTTTAGCAATATTTAAACAGGAAAAAGTTGACAGTCGAAGCAACAGTAAAGCTTACGTAGATAATGATCCAATTCTCGAGAGAAAAGGAGATAATTGATATTTTGTGTATTTTAAACGTTATGTTTCCTGTTTAATAACAATAACTATTTGAATTCGGTAATTTTAAGCTACAGCCCTGGTCTTAAGATTTTTTTTAAAACCCCCAAAATAGATCTAACTTAACCATGAGCCCCCAATCTACATAAAACTTGGAGATTTTGTAGGGTAATAAGTGAAAGTTGTCTGATGTGCTTGCTGTGTAGGGTGATAAGTGAAAGTCGTGTGATGTGCTTGCTGTGTAGAATGATAAGTGAAAGTTGTGTGATGTGTTTGCTGTGTAGAATGATAAGTGAAAGTTGTCTGATGTGCTTGCTGTGTAGGGTGATAAGTGAAAGTCGTGTGATGTGTTTGCTGTGTAGAATGATAAGTGAAAGTTGTCTGATGTGCTAGCTGTGTAGGGTGATAAGTGAAAGTAGTGTGATGTACTTGCTGTGTAGGATGATAGGTAAAAGTTGTCTGATGTGCTGCTGTGTAGGGTGACAAGTGAAAGTCGTGTGATGTGTTTGCTGTGTAGGATGATAAGTGAAAGTCGTGTGATGTGCTTGCTGTGTAGAATGATAAGTGAAAGTAGTGTGATGCGCATACTGTACCAGATTTTTTATTAATAAAGCATCTCTATATTTTCTAATGAGTTATATTTTTTTTCTCCCACTATAGTGCAGGTGCTCATGGGTGGCTTTATTTCCCCATGACCCACCATTACAGAAATGTCAATTTGACACATGAATTTATAAGAGAAACATGTTCAAGTTTATAGAAAGGTATCAATAACGTATATAAATTAGTAGACATTCAACATTTGATAATTCTAAGGAGAAAGACCCATGTTGAGGATTAATTTTTTAGGAATAAATCACTTTTATTCATTAATAAAAACATTTTTATTGCCAATTCTTTAAGTGAATATTATGAGAGCTAAATTCCTCAACATCACACTAAAATGATTATGTATCATTAAAAAAAATAATATTAATATAATTAACAAAATCAATTTGATAAAATTAAGGTATTTTTTAAAAACATTGAAGATGGAGAAATAATAAGAAAATATTAATTTTTGTGGAAGGATTAAAATGAATGCCAAAGTCCATCCAAGAAAATAATGGAAAATAAATAATGAAAAATAGATCTATATAATTTTGATTAATATTACAGATTTGATAATTACTTACACACAAAAAGGTACAAATAAATTAAATTTATAAAATAAACATCAACAAAATCTTGAAATAATATTGAACTAACCTGCTAATACAGCCAAAACTCTAAGGTTGAATGTCCAAACTAAATGTTCAAAACCTTTTGGTAAAGGAGGAGCAATAATTTTTTCAAGAATATGTTTGGTAACAAGTGAAGTTTCTTCATTCACTAAAAAATAAATAAACAATTTTGTAATTGCATGGATAAAATATTAATATTTTCAATACCATTCAATTAAAAAACACCAATCATAATTTTGATATAATTCAAGTCTTTAGACTGAATTAAGTATTCAAGTCTAACAGATTACAATGAATTGTGAAACAATACTTACATGTAAACAGTTTATTTAGATCAATAACCCTCTTGAACCTTGTTTCAATAACATTTTTGATAATATCTCGTTCCTCCTGTTTCCTAACTCGACCAGCCAAGATCAAATATCCTATAATTTAATAATACATTGATATTTTTGGGGGGCTAAAGTTTTAAGTAAAAGTGTTTAAAAGGAATAAATATTACCTTCAAAGGCAACATGCTGATCCCAATCATAATAACTTAAATGATCCATGCTGCTGGCGCGCCGAAAACGTTCACCCCATCTGAACAAGTCTCTTAGAGTTATAAAGCCTTGCTTACCAGCAAACGCTGCACTGCCCTTTCTTCTTAGCTAAAAGATAATGATATTTTAAAAATCAAAAGGCCCTAATTTAATAAAAAATGAGAAGATCAAAGAAGAAATATTTCTTATGTTTAAAAGAAATTCTAAATATGATATACAGAATAAGTGATTGATAATAACTCAAAATTATTTAATAAGTTGAAATTTTTAATACGCTTTTTTTTTTATTTAGGTGTTTATAAAGATTTTTTTTCAGATCATATACAAAAAATAGTTTTTCAGGACATTCAATTTCATTTTGATACTCAAATTTTCAAAAATTATTGGTTTACACAAGTTGATTAAAAAAGGGTACATACCTGTAAATCAGTCATGACTCCAACCAATTTCTTACAGTAAGATAGTGGCATCTGACATCTTAAATGTAAAATTTCTTCCAATTCAGCAGATGGTATGACATCAAAATGCAATTCCACAAAACGATTTCTGAATGCTCTAGACAAAACCTAAAAAAAATTTCAATAATTCAAGAGAATTCAATGCTATACTTTAAAAAAATTAACAGGGATAAACTTCTTTTTTTTAAGCCCTTATAAGGGCTAACATGTTATTTTTCTGTCATATTAAATAAATGTTTTCACAAAAGAAATTAAAAAGTTTAAATTGATTTTCTTAGTAGTAAACCGACAATATTTAATGCAATATAAATTTTTAAAATCTTACTTGTATTTTATTCTTGAAATCACCTAATCTAACCATAATTATTGAAAAACCAAATTTTCATTATTAAAGTTTGATTTTCATACGTATAATTAAAAATAGTTAGCATTAATCACTTACTTTTCTACCACCATAAGTTCCAGGAGGATTTTGTGTGGCAAATATTCGAAAATCAGGGTGAGCCTTAATTGTAACACTAGTTTCAGGAATGAATAACTCTCTATTATCATCTAAAACCCTGTTCAAAGCTTCTAAGACCTCACTTGGAGCCAAATTGAGTTCATCCAAAACAACCCAGTCGCCATTTCTCATTGCTTGGGCCAGAACACCTTAAATTAAGTAATAAAAATGTTAATTAAAAATATTGAGTAAGAATTCATATAAACAACTAAAAAAAAAAAAAAAAAAAAGAAATGTGCCAAATACACAAAGCTAAAACTTATTTACTGCTTTTATCATTGTCATATCCTCTTCATTTCTTCCATAAAATTTCTTTTCTAGAAATCATCCTTTTTGGGGGAATTTTCAACAAGCTAGATTTACGTTTAGGCTTAAATTTTAAAATAAATGATTTGTAAGAACACATTTTTTGAGACAAGCAGTTAATAAAATATCCATTATGTATCCATCCAGAAAGAAATTTTTTGCATGGATTAGAGAAAGTAGCCAACAAAATCTGATGAAATTTATATTGGACCCATTACATTAATCCCCAACTTTCATCCATATTTAGGCCATATCGGACAAACCATATTTGAATTGATAGGCATGCAAACCAAAATATATTTGCCCTTGTATAAGTAAAAGTAGTGGAAAGAATTTGATAAAGTTGATATAGAACTAGGTCCAAAATCCCTTAAAATTTCATCAAAATCAAATAAACATTATGATCGATTATGACAAAAAACAAATTCCACAATAGAATGACAGATGCGAAACCAAATTTGTTCCTTGATGTATAAACTGTAAAATGCAGATGAAAATTTTTAATTCTGAGGGCATAAATGTTGCTCAATTTTATATTCACACATACTTTTTTATTTTAATTCTTTCAATAAGATTTTTTTTTTTTAATATCTTTTTTAACACCTTAAATTTTAATTTAAAATTTCAAAAATACAAATTAATTTTGATTAAAGTATCATAAAGTGGAAAAGTATCATTACAAATATTTTAGAAAAATTTATGTTATTATTTTTAGATTATAGGAAGATATTCCAGATGCAGTCAATCAATACAAGGTACAAAATAATAAAAAAAAAAAAACTATTTATTGGTAACCAAAATTTTATCCCACTTTGCAGGGCTTTATCAGGGCTAAATGAGAAAAAGATACAAAGATTGTTTTGTCATAGATATGACAAAACAATTAGAATATAAATAGAAAGGGAGTAAAAAGTTTTATAAAAAATGAAACAAAGTAAGTTGATAAAATATAAATATAGAAGAATAGAAAATTAATTAATAATAGGTACAGTAATGAGTGCTAGAATTTTAAACATAGAACTAGAGCAAGGAATAGTAAATCAATACTAGTTGGAAGAAGTAACATATATGGTAAAAATTAAAAGAAAAATGAGAAGTAAATTTGGCATAAGTAAGATGTGATAACAGAAAGGAGGCGTAAGTGAAAGGATAAGCATAAGAATAGAAAGAGATAATATAAAAAAAATAATAATAAAAGTCTTCACCTTTGGACTGGAGACTTAAAAATGAGGAGGGCAGAGGAGGAAGGAGCGGAAGACTAAGATACACCATCACAGACGACTTTTATATTATTTATACAGAGTTATTATTTTTACTAAACATTTTTTGGTTTTTATGCCCATTAAGACCTTATGGGACAAATAAAAAAACAATTAACAACATGAAGGTTTTCTGTTTTTTAAAAACATTTGAGCAAGGACCACATCCAAGTTATCAAATCAGGTACTTCGTTCGTTCGCGGGTATTTTTTATCTATGTGCCAAAATACAACTAAATCAGATTTACTTGAGCTAACTTCATACCCTAAATTGGACTTACTGCTGATAACTCTGCAATATTCTGGAAACGTTTCCTAAGGTCTTTGTTAACACACTCCAAAGACTTTATTAAAAACACATCAGTAATTGAACCATGAAAATCAAACAAATCAAATCTAGTATATCAAATTTTGCACAAAGCTCTAGAGAACCACAAAGCAGTTTCTTATCCAAAATAAAAAGAAAGAAATAGAAGTGGATAGGGAACAATTTAAGAAAATCTGATAGTCATTGAAAAAAAAGCTCTAGTTTACCTGATTACTATTGAAGGCCACAGAGAAGTAAGCCCACTTTTTTTAAATATGGTTTGAAAAATAAGATGAAAATTTACCTTCTCTAAAGACTAATCCACCAGATTCAGGATCAACGCCATATGAACCAACATACTCTTGCAAGTCAGTGTGCTGATGGTTATTAATACGGAATACTTTATGTCCAGAAGCTTCAGCCATGTTGATGATGAGTGAAGTTTTACCAACAGAAGTTTCACCTTGAATGAGGACTGGATGAGAAGAAAGTGACACAATACGAGCCAAGTCACAAAGATTCCTTCTTACTCTTGCAGTGAAAATGTACTAAACATCATGAAGCATATTATTAGAGAAATAATTTATTTTAATGTTATTAAAAATCATTAAAATTTATAAATTGCTAACGTTTGGAGAAGAAATCAATCTGTTTCTGCCACGAGCAACCCAATAGCCTTCAAAAGATACAAATTTTTCTTTAATGCTCGGTTCAGGAATTGGTTGCTTGAGAATACTCTTGATATCAGTTTCGTCTGCAACAGTCCTAACAAAAACCAGTTATCATTGTATTTTCTTAAACTATATATATATTTTTCCTAATGAATTTAAAAATAATTATCCTAATTTCAAAAATCAGCAGATAAAAACACTAATAACAATAAGAATACTAATTACTTACTTAGCAATCATATCCCTTACAATTTTGTACGATGAGGCATTTAATTGTGTCAGAAAGCTTAAACACAAAGCCTCATACAAGGATCTGGCCATTGATCCACACTTATTTTCTGATGCAACAACCAAAGCACGACACAAAGTTCTTAAACTAAAAAAAGAATAAAAATAAAAATATGATATCAAATGAATAAAAACATAATTCATAGCTATGACTTATAACCTTATTTTTTTAAAAATAAAAAATACATTTTTTTAAATGTTACAACCATTATAGTTATTACCACCCAAATTATTTACATGTTTCTTTTATCTCCTGTTCCTATAATTTTACTTTCTACTGTCATTTGCCTATTTATGAGATTTACATTAAGGGGAAGTATTGCGGTTGCAATACATTTTGAATCTTAATTTTCAACGGAAATACATTTCTAAATTAATTTCATCCAAAAGTTGAGCGGCAAGTTAAAGATGTGTGATGCGCATACTGCACAAGATTTTTAAGAATATTTCATATTTAATTTTATTAGTACAAAAAAAAAAATGCACCTGGATGGCTACAACTTGGAAATCTTTGTATAGCATTTCTTGTATAATAATCATATTTCTATTAGTCCTGTAATATTTATGAGATATACTCTTACTGAGTACAAGTATCATTATTAAATTAGCACCATAATAACTTAATAATCATGAGTTAAAGTGAGAAAAATAAAATATGAGAATGTTAAGAAACATTCTCAGCAAGATTTATTGTTAGTTTTAAAATAAAATTATACAAAAGAATAATTACCATATTTATCAATAAAATAATACCTGTAATGGGGACGGTATCCTAATCCATCTGATAATACTTCAACAGCCTTCTTTCTAACATTCAAATAAAAATTTACTATAGCTTTGACTTTAGCAGCAGGATAATCAGGAAGGTAGCAATTAACAACAAGGATTAAATCATTTTCTTCAGTATGCTCAGAAACAAACAGCTCAGTAAATCTTCAATGAAAAATAAAACAGTTTTTAAGTGATTAATTCAATTACATAAAATTAAGTAAATAAAACAGAAAGCAGTACCTATTTCTGATTCCAGGAGGAAGGTCTTTTTTGCCAAAATCTGTAGCTGGATTCATTGCAGCCATGATTCTAAAATCTGGATGTTTTGGTATGCTTTTCTCATCACCCCGCTCTAAAAGAGTTATTTCAGATCCTTCCAAGAGACCTGACAAACATTGCAATGTCTCAGCAGAGGCTAAATTTATTTCATCAAGCAGAACCCAAAAACCTAAATAAGACAGAAAAAAAAAAAAAAGTTAACATGGTGAATTATTATGCCAGTAATTAAACAAAACACTAATTACATTATGACAGTTAAATATAAACCCATTACATCAAGCTTGGCTATCTAGTAAAACTCTTGTTTTTTTTTATGCAGTGTATATAATTTATATTTTTTAAAAACATGCAAAAGTATAATAATAAAATTATAGAGTATGAAAATATCTATTATATGAAAGCAAAGTAGCTTATTAGCTACATAATTGATTTTTTATTCTGAAAGAAGGCAGTTCAAACCCTGGTATGAAAATATCTCTAAATAGAAAATTAATCTACTGAGAACAGTAGTTACCAGATAATTAATAAAAAAACTAAAAACTTACCACTTCTCATAGCATGTATTAGAGCACCTTCAACAAATGAAAAAGCCATGGCACATTCATTATTCTTGATTTGTAATTGTAATTTGTGGATTTTAATACCCAACTGCTGCCATTTTAGCAATAAGGGTGGATTATTTTTATCAGTAAGCCTTTTCACAGCTGCCTTTTGACTTTGAAGCATCATCTTCAAAAGTATTGACCATTTCCTTTTCGAAATGCACATCTGAAATAACCAACATTTTCAAATAATATTAAACGATAATAAAAAATTATCATATTTTAATGATAAATCATTCATTACTGACTTTATTGAAAATACACATCAAGAGTTTAAAACTATTTTAAAATATTTTAAAACTGTACCAATATAGTCAATAAAATCATCAATATAAGGCATAATATACTGCACATTATTACTAATTGAAAGGTCAACCGACATGAGACAATATTATTGTTAACTCATTTGACATTTCTACTGCCAACATTTTGGATGTAAATAAAGAAAGGTATATTATCGTTATATTATTGATATCGACAAGAACCCCAGAAGAGGAAAAAGAAGCCCAGGTGAATAAAGATATGGTTAAAAATAAGGAATGAGTATACCCATAATTTTTTTTAAAATGAACTAAGAATAAGTGAATCAGGTGATCTAAGAAACTTTTTGTAACCTAGAAGTACACTATTTGATGAAATCTACAGAGGAATTAAAATTATTTAACCAGAACTGAACAAATGTTAAATATTTACCTGTATGAATAAATAAATTATTTAATCTAATGCTGTTTTTTTTAGAATATATTCTGTTCTCAAAGAAGGTTAAATTATAATTTTATATTATAATATCTACAGAAATTCCAATCATTAAGAAGAATATGATACTATTACCAGTGAATTAAATTTTTAATTTCAAACTACAAGCAAGCTCATAAGCTAATATATAATGATAATAATAATGTAATAAAAAAAATGATCTTATCATGTATGCATATAAAAATCAAACTCTTTTTGATTAACTCAAATGTATTAACAATTTTCCAATGTAATCTTTTATTCAATATAATTATATGGATTGTCTGAGACCAGTTTAAGAAAGATAAGAATGAATTATTTTTTCACTCACAGAAATATTTTCTAAAAATTTCATGTTTTCCTTTACATTAAAAAAAGATCTAAATAATTCTTCAAATTCATCTCTCAAGGACATAATTATGTTTTTTACATCGACTGGTTTGTACCTGAAAAAAATCAATTAAAGAAACAATTAAAACTAAAAAAAAAAAAATGAATAACAAGCATTCATAGAAAGACAGAAACTACATCTAAATTATGAATCTATTGATAGAGAAGTAATCTGTTATAAATGCGTCTCATTCAGACTGTAGAAAAACTTAAAACATTTTTGTTCTGGAGAAACAAATCTCATTCAAGATGTAAGTTCCAAATATATATTACAATACTGAAGAAACCATAGAAAACCAAAAACTAATATATATGTAAAAAATACTGTACCCTCCAAGAAGATCAGAGCTATCACTCTGTTGATTCATATTAATAACAACTAATGTATGACCGGTTTGCTTGGCAAGAATTTGTAACGTAGTGGTTTTACCCGTTCCAGTTTCACCAACTAACAAGGCTGGCTCATTTAAAGATAGGCAAACAGCCAACCTCTCAAGTAAACAGCAGGACATTCTGGTCAATGCATATTTCATTCCTTCTGACAGGCTGGAACATAGATAAATAAAAGATTAGAATAATAAATAAATACAAAACATAATAATAAATATAAATATACTATAATCCACAACAGTAACACATTTACCTCTTTAATGAAATGTTTTCAACTGTATCAAGGCGAGTAAGCACACCACGACCAGCAACACATGACGTTGGAGTAATAATCACACTTGGCTTATAACTTAAACAGAAATGTTCAGCCTTTGGTTTAAGAATCCCTAATAAGGCAGCAATCTGTCCAGACAACTCCAACCTCGCCGCTAAAAACATACACATCTTAATTGAAACCATATGCTTACCTTTTAACAAGTTTAGTATAGCAGGATTATTTACCTGGATCACTGTAACTACAACAGAATATGTCAATGGCATCTTGCAAGACTTTCAATGTAGAATCAACAGAAGTGACAACAAAGTATTTAATTGCTCTACTACACCATTTAAATAAATCCCTAAAAAATATTTTTTTTTTTAATTTGTATAAAATTATATAAATTAGTTTTTAATACAAAACAAAAATTAAAATAAATACAAAATAACACACAACACAGAAAAAACAATTTTTCCCTTTCAAATTTTTAATAAAAATTATTACTAATCATATAACAATTTAACCTAACGCAAAATACAGTGATAAATAATTTAAAGGACATGTGTAAAATATCATATTATATCCAATGAATAAATATTAGTCTTTTCATTATCCAAATAAGTACATTAAGAATAAATTTTATTTACTAGTTTTTACCTTGTTGAAATCAGTCGACTTCCATAGTGTATTTTGGTTGTTCCTCCTTCATGATTACCTTCAGAGAACAATAAAAAAACTGCAGTCATACGTGATGCAACTGTTTTTAGCAACGGAAACTGTAAGGCAAAAATAATTATAAAACAAACAATAAAACACTTTACTCCCCACCAAAAATTTGTTTAAATAAAATAAAAACCTTAATCTGAATGACATCAGTAAGTTCTTCTTTTGTCAATGGTTCTAGGTTGACTTTAATCCAATGTCTTTCCAACAATTCCGTATTATAGGCTTCCTTACGATTGTAACTCTGATTACTGCTAACCAGCCTGATAAAATTGAATAAATTGTTAATGTATCTATTAGAAGTTGTAATTATTTTAGGTTAAGAAAAACACTCTTATCTCTACAAATTTTCTATAAAAATGTTAGATTGATTACTAAACTTTATCATTTAGCAACCAAATATATTTGAGCAGCACTGCTTATAATTTTCCCTTAATTATCTAAAATAAATTCAAACTCAAAAGCAAATTAAGATATTGAATAGGTCACCTATGTGTCATAAAGAGATGAAATCCAGGAGTGGGTTGCACTTTGTCTTTGAATCCAGGTATAGTAATGCTATTTTCTTCCAAGAGGCTGGACAATAAAGCTGCCACATCACTAGTGGCACTTCCGATATCTTCAAGCAAAAGCCAATGTCCTTCTAATAAAGCCTACAATAAAAGATAGAAAAGTTTTTTTTTCTTAATGATAATGTAAAGTTATATTACGAGCACTGTCCAGAAAGTAACAGACATTTTGGCCTATCGTGGCGATGGGTGGGGGTAGAGCCGCCATCTTGGTGTCCGAATGTTCCTACATTCAGTACGCATCCAGCTGTTGTAGCGTGAGGACTGTGCATTCCTCACTTTGCTCTCTGTGAGTCGTCAAAATGTGCTCTGCAATAGAAAATCCCACCACTTGTGAAGAGCGGTCTGTGATTCGGTTTTTGTTGAACAGTCAGAACATTTTTCCCAAATTTAACAGAGTTTGGTGCATCAAATTGGAGAAGCTTGGTTACCACAAATTTTGTGCTCAGTGGGTTCCAAAAATCCTAACCGAAGACCATAAGAAACAGCGACTGGCTGTAGCACTGACCTTTCTTCAAGAATACAGCACAAATGGTAATGCAGTTCTGGATCATATAATAACCGGGGACGAGACTTGGGTGAAGCATGCCAACTGTAAAACAAAACAGCAGTCGATGGAATGTGCCCCAATACATTCTCCCAAGAAACGACAAAAATGTTTGCAAATGCTGTCAGGAAAAAAGGTCATGGCTACTGTGTTCTGAGACTCCAAGGGAGTACTTATTGTTGATTTTCTGAACATGGAGCAACAATCAAATCAGAAAGGTATTGTGAAACACTAAGAAAGTTACTGCACGCCATACAAAATATCAGGCAAGTATCAGGGAAAACTTAGCACCAAGGTGTTGTTTTTTCACAACGCATGTCTACACACGGCCAATTGTACCTTCGATGGTTTTGGATGGGAGGTGTTTGACCATCCACCATACAGCCCGGATTTGACGCCGAGCGATTACCACCTCTTCCCAACGATGAAAAAATAACAAACAATTCTTTGATATTGACGCCAAACTGCATGCCAGTGTAAACCAGTGGTTGAAATCACAGGCAGCAGATTTCTATAGAGAGGGTATTGAAAAAATTGTGCCATGGTATGATGAATGTCTCAATTTGAATGGTGATTATGTTGAAAAATAGATTAAGAGTGTACCTTTCAAATGTATAAATAAACTTTGAGTTTTTCAATTTATGAATTGATTATTTCAAAATGTCTATTACTTTCTGGACAGCTCTCATACAATTAAAACAGGTTAAATGGGATCTTATTTTTGTTGTCCTAATAATCTACAAGAGGTAAGAGCATTTTTTTTTTTTTTTCAGTAGTGGACTAGAAAAACAACTAGCAGAATGATATGGGCCAAATCCAAAAAATTAGAAGCAAGTAAAAAATATGATTTTACATACAAGGAAAATTGGAATGAATCAGCTGCCAGAACGATGTGATAAAATCTTTTTTTGCGCCGCTGAGCTCACTTAGATTTCCGATCTTCTACTAGTAGGTGAGTTCTTTGTCTTATTGTTTTCTTACTTTTCTTTTACCTCCTTCTCCTTCTCTATTCTCTTCTTTTTTTTCCTTACCCATGTTATTCATTATATTCACCACATATTATTATTGTCATGTTTTCTATTCACTTCTTTTGTCCAACTCAACCTTATATTTTGTTTCTTTATTCTAATATTATACTTAATATATCATTAGTTGCATATATTTTCTTACTTTTTTTTTTCCATAACTTTAATTTTTTATTTACTATTAAATTAAAATATTCATATTTCTTAGTTTTTTTGCATTGTATAACTATAAAATTTTTATTTCCTTGATTATGTTATTCTACTTACATATTTAATTATCTATACATGTATATGTTTTATTTTCCACTTCTTCCATCACTTTATTTCTATTAATATTCATTATACATAATTCTTTACTTGTATCATTCTGTTTATATTTTCTCTTTCTATTTTATATATAAATTATCTACGGTCAACTATCTTCTCATCATTAAAAATCTTATTTCCTTTTTAAGTTATCATTAAAAAAATATCTATGAACGAGACTGATTTTACATACATATTTTCAATTTAGTCCAAAATGGCTCTAACGATTATCAATGTACAATCAAGATATCATTAATATCAACTAGGTCTTATCTTTATTGATATAGTTTAACAGGGCTTAAATGCCAAATTTTAAAATAATCTTCCTCTAAGTACCTTTAATTTTGTTTATTTGAAATAATTAACCATTTTGAATTATTAACAATAATATAAAATTATAAATATAACCTATGAATGAATTTGATGACTAACTAAAGAAGAAAAATAAAGATATAGAGACCAAAAAATCAAAAATATCTGTGTGTTTATAAAAATATCTTTTATATACACATGGCATAGTAATGTTATGTTAAACTGTTGAATTTTTGGCAGAAACAAAGTTGATATTCGTTATTCATACCTTAAGAAACCCAAACAATTTAATGTTTGAAACTTTCACCTTCCAGAATGGTATGTGAAAGTTGAGTGCTATGCATGGACCAGACTAGATTTTCATCATAGCGATGACAATAATTTTATAAATATTAATACTGTCCCTTTTTCCAAAACCAGTGGAACAATCTATATGTTAAAATAAATAAACTGTAAAATTGTTTAACAATTCACCTTAGTTAACATTCCAGGGGACCAAACAAATTCACCAGGCACATCAGTACACTGATATGTACCTAGCAGTAGTTTGGAATCAGTCTCTTCTCCAAGCTGCACTTTCAGCAAATCTTTAGTTTCGCTTCTTCCTAAAAATGAAACAATAGGTATAAAACACCACGATCAAAAGGATAACTATTAATTATGATTTACAAACTTGTTTACCTGTAACCATAGCTAAGTGAGAAATCAAAGAAGTTTTTCCACTTCCTACTGGTCCCACAAGACATACGGCTTTGCCAGTAGAAATGCCTATTGCAATCTTCCTTAAATTATGTAATGTTGACTTGGTTTCGACAAGAAATCCTTCTTTTTTCTAGAAGCACAATTAGTAGAATATGCAATATTTATCATACAACACAAATTCAGTAAATTTAATTAAACATTTTCATACTTGTTTTTTAGGATCAAAAACAGGAAGATACACTCCAGCAACATTCACTGATAAATTATCTACATCTTGTTTAAACAAAGGTTCAAATACCCTGGATGGGTTAAGGTCTAAAACAAAAACAAAATATTGAAAAACTTAAATTTATAAATGAATAATGATTTTTGAATAAAAAAGGCAATAAACATACCAGCATCTGAAGTCAATGAATAATCAGCTGACTGTCTATCCAATTCATACTCAACAAGATATTGGTAATGCTGTTCATTTGAAAAATATTTATGCACAAGCCTCATTTTATTGTATTCACTCATGCCAAGAATAATTGAAATGCACTGGCATGCAACCCTTAAAAAATGCAAATAGATAATAAATATTTAAATACAAATTATATATAAAATTAAAGAATATAAAATAGAGTGTCGTTATAATAAAAAGACAATAAACTCTGCAGTATTTCATTAAAATATAACTTCATTTCAATGTAATTCATTGACAATTAGGAAAATAGATTTCAGACAACATGATTTTTTTGAAAAGCACTAAGAAAGGATTCTAGTTTTTGATTTCTGCTAAGATAAAGAAGGATAACTCCTTCAAGGAAGGGAAGAAGTAGGGTCAGAGGAGATAAATGGAATATAACTGCCTTTGCAGTTGTCTTGAAAACTAAATTTTTAGTGGGTGTTAATTTAAGAAGAGAAAAAGTTAGTTAAAAAGTCTCACAAATTTTCTAACATGTCTTATGTTGATATTACAAAAAATTTGTTCACCAGATTTAATTGTTGTAATCCATATCTACAAACACAAAGTAAGTGGTTTAACTTTTAATAAGTCTAAAAAAAAAATAATTATGCATATTTTTGATCCTCTCTGTTTTCATTACTATACCAGTTATGTTTTCAATTACCCCATATATTTGGTACCTTCAGGTAATTGGAAACAGTCAGCTTTTTCCCAATTTAGTGAAAGCCTACAAACCACAGATTTTGCTGTGAATTATAATTTTCTTGAGTATTTCATATAAAGTTAATTTGTAATTGGGTTTTGATAAAGTTTTTAAGATTTTTCTAATTAAATGTTTTAAGGTTATACTTTTTGGACTTTTGGTTTTTTCTTACCTCTTTTTAACTTCTTGATTATTCAGGGAGAAAAAAGTTACAAATTGAGTTAGTGTTTAGTAAGAATTTGATTTTTATTGATTTATCAAAGTTTTACCTATTATGTCGTCTTTTTTTTTTTTCAGACATTAGGTATCAATAGCTGAATGATGTTATATTTGTAGAATATCCTAGATTTACCAAAAATTAATACCATCCCAACCTACATGCAAAGAGTTTTAGAAGCTAGATTTAATAAGATGAACAGGGACAAGACATAGAGGAAAGTCCAAGAAACTTATAATTTATCACCCAGTGGTATAAAATTGAGTTTATGGATTTGCATTGATAGGAAAGGAGGCTTGTTAACTGATTGGAAGAAGTTGAGGAATGTCTTGATTGCTTGACCATAGATGTAATTCTCATGCGACAGTTTCATGACGATCATCATGGAGAAGATTGGTATCTTGCTTTTATCTTCAGGAATCTTTCAATCTTTTTGAAAAAGCCACTTGCAGAAATAAAGAAATACTTGAGAATCATTTGTTTTATACTTGCTTATTGTAACCATTTGCTGTATAAGTAATATTAGTACCTTACATTTTTTTTTTTATTAATTACACTAGTAAATCCAATTTGAATTCATTATGGAAGTTTGGCATCAATTAAATATGATTTGGGGTATTTGAAAACAACCAGTTGAGTAATTGGAAATATGTAACAATTCTTACAAAAATGTAAAAAAAATCTTGAGTCCTCTATGCAAGGTTGTTTGCCACTGTTTTTTCTCTCTCATTGTATTCATTTTCTCCCTGGTCTCTGGGGTAAATGAAGATAGATCATGGTAAATGAAAATGTGCACTTCCCCTCTTACAAACAAAATGATTACTCAAAATTGTTCAGTAGGAGGATTGAGAACAACTCACAAAATGTTATAATTTAATTAATCTAAGGTTTAAGGGAATATCTGAATGTAAAACATTAAAATTTATTTATTATATTTCGTTATTAAATTTATATCATAGATTATTAACAAGTCTTTAAGAGTATAGAAAATGGAATCCTTGAATTAGGGAATATTAGGATACCCCTTCAATTAAGAAAACCAATGAGATGACACAACAGAGTGAACTATTAGAGAGATTTCTGAGATCTTCACCATGAAAAAGGAGTAAAATGGGGATGGTTAAGCCGAAAGTAGAAGATATAAAATAGCAGATGAGGCACAAAATGGACTTGGAAAGTGGATCTAAGAGTCCTTGGTGTTAGGAAGGTAGAGAAAATCAGCCAAGGATTGGATAGAGAGGGAAAAGACTAGGCTTTTCAAGCACTGTAGTGCCACTAGAGTTAGTTGATTTTAGACATAGATAAAAGAAAGAAATGACAATTATAGATAACTTTCTGCCAATTCAAATTTACATTATTGCATCTTAAAACTTAATAAATTATAA
This sequence comes from Halyomorpha halys, assembly GCF_000696795.3. Taxonomy (NCBI): domain Eukaryota; kingdom Metazoa; phylum Arthropoda; class Insecta; order Hemiptera; family Pentatomidae; genus Halyomorpha; species Halyomorpha halys. Next base: position 443,682 of record NW_027105022.1, read on the forward strand.
CACTCACCAGTGCACTTTGTCATCATTATGTGAGAGGAATTTTTCAATAAAATCTCCCCAGTTCCATTTTGTTTTAAAATACGAAGCATGTGTTTTAAGAAAAATCCAACAACTTTCTACTATTTCTATATCGCTAACTTCAGAATCACTAAATTTCTTCTTTTTAGCTTGGTTTGAATCATGTTTTTCCGAAACCCATGGGGAATTTTTTTCATCAAAGAATGACAAGAATTGGCTGGAAAATTAACATATTTACAAACAACGTTACATCAATAATACACTTACATTTATATAAAGTTATCTTACTGGATAAGATCAGGTTTGAATGTAAAAACTATTTTCAGCATTGCACATTTGGTTTGATAATGTGCCTCACTTGCTAAAGCATATCTGATAATTTCCAAAATACAAGGCTCAAATAAAAACAGTATTCTTTTGGTATGAAAAGGATTCAGAATAAGACTTGAGAGGTAAATAATAGATTTTTCCAAATAATTGTTGGACCATTCCTGGAACAAAACAATAAAATAATAAGTAAATAAAAGAATCTTAAAAAATACTAAGCAAGACACTAGACCAGTAACTCCTGGGTTCAATTCACTGTTATTAATGGTAGATGAGCTTCGGTTCTATCATTCATGGAATGGACAAGAGCAGAGGTATATGGGGATCTGTACCCTTAATTGTTTGGTGTGATAACATGGCAGGAAAGCGTGATGCATAACACATACCCTCCTAGTATGACTGTTGATCAAAATTCATGATTTCCTCATAAGTACTCTACCCAAAAGGCTTTATCAATTTTGGTGATGTAGGTATTATATTACTAAAGTTGGCCATGTTCTACTAATGGCTAAAAAATTACTATTGTCTTTTTTAATACAATTACCAATCAGAAAAATTATAATCATTGCTATGTCGAACACATATGTACATGATACCCTCTTGAGTTCACCACTCCAGAAGAGAATCCAATATCTTTCCGTAAGATAAGAAATTGATTACATAACACAAAATTTTAACATCCAGAAACATGCCACGAACGCAATTAGACAGCCTAAAACCTAGGTATTCTTCAGTAACTTTCGTTATAGTCCCAGCTCTCATACTCATAGTCAAACTTCATTCTGGAAAAAATTTAGGTGAAATTGAACAGCCCTGACTGAGGAAGATAATGCAGGGCAAAATATTCAACATTATAAACACATATAATTTTTAAATACACATAAAAGAATCAAAGTAAATAATAAAAACAATGTAAATATAAGTTTTTTTAATCTATTTCTTCTTTTTATCTACAAAAGAGTTTAAAACAAAAACCGTAATAATTATTGATAGTAAAAGATTAATAATTAGTGAAAAAATACTGCCAAGAACAAAGACAAGAATCACATGACTCCAGTGAACATGTTAATAACAATATTATGGCTGGAAAGTTCTATAACATTGAAAATAGAAAACTAGTAATCGACCTTATGAAAATTTCAAATACTGCGTTTCAAAACTTAAAAAAATAGCACAATTTTAGGGAGATAATAATGTAAATTAAATTAGTTTGATAAAAAAACTTTTTTTATTATTAATACACAATTATAATTGTATGCACCTTTGGATTTGTCTCAATAAACACTTTAAGCGAATCAGGATTTGTATGTGAGAAATCTGATAGTTTAAAGAATCCTTTATGTATTTGCCTCACAGTATACTCGAACTCCTCAGGAGATTTACCACACAGCTTATTAACAGACATCATGTCCTAAATATTAGACAAATCATCACCACTATAGTGCACTGACTACTGTCAACAACAATAAGAAAGATGCCGACAACACACGTGGTTTGAAACTGAACTGACAGAGCGTAAATATAACCATGATTGTAACCTCCACGTTCTAGAGTCGTTCCCATGACATAATAATAATTTAAATGTTGATCGTTTTTTGTGCTTGTACTGTGCTATTTTTACTATAATTGTCTTTTGGATTATTTTATAAGATATCTCACTTAAAAAAACAAAAATATTGGTGAGGTATATAAATTATTCTTTGTTATATTATTTAATTAAACTTTAGATTGAAGTAAATATAAACAGAACCATTCTGGAATGCTAATGCAATTTTTATTTTGTTTTACAAATAAGACAATGTATGAATGTTCATTGTATTTGTAACAGAATACATTATATTTATTCTAAATTCATAGTATTTGTTCAAAACAAGGAAGAAGTTAAAACACAATGTTTGCTTTCATTCTTCTTACTTCAGTTTTATCTCCCATTTTTAAATTTTAATATGTTTTTATTATGATTTTCAGATAAAATGTTGGATAAAATTAAACAACCAAACATGATTGAAGAAGTGCCTTCTTCTTTTACAACACATGAATTTTCCAAAACAGTGTTTAATACAGACATTAAATTTTCAGTGTTGAAAATGGAACAGTCAGTTTTAATCTGGATAGGACTCAAGGAACAGAGACATTTCAGTGATTTGTGTTTAGGATTACAAAGTAAATTCAGTGACATGCCTCTTAGTACACATTTGTTTGGAAATTCTCCTGATGGTATTTCTAAAAGTTTTGTTTCAAAAATTGCTAAAAAACTTCATAAACCTGTTTATTTAAGTTACAATGTTCCTGATAATCAAATGATGCCAGAAGTTATTAAATCATTAGTATCAGAAATCGAGAATAATCCACAATATTTTTAAATTGTATTCATTTTTCTACTTATGTTTTAATATATTTCTTGTACATATTGTTGATAATATATGTGTATTATATCTATATTTTGGATATTTATTATAAACAATCGAATCCTTAATTTTTAGAAAGGCCCAAGCCCTTTCTAGGATAGGGTGTATGGAGGATAAACATTTAACTCTTATCATTAGCTTGAATAATTTTCTTTATTCAGAGTTTTACAAAAAGGTGACATCGCCATTCATGCTGAAATAAGGTTTACCCACAATCCCAAGGAAGGGTCAGGTATCCCCTTAATACTAGCCGAGTGTATCCCTAAATTGATCCCCAAGATATAACACAAAATAACTATTACGTCTATAGCTGGCCTGCAGTCTGAATCTGACAGTTCACTTATTGTTATTATTTAAAGGAGTTATTCCTAGGAAGGAAGGAGTTAGGAATTGGATAGCACTGGCATAAGACCGTAATGACTAGAGGAAGTGGTTGAAGAAGGCCAAGATCTGTGACCGGGTAGTAAAACTATCATAAAAAAAATCCAGGAGCTATGAATTTTTGACCTAATATAATAGTAATGTATGTATATAATTTTTTTTAAGGCGTAAATATTGAGAGGACATTACTTTAAAATAACATTTATTTTGTCATGTTCATAGGATGATTCAGTGTTTTGATGAATGTTGTTATGCCTTGCTATCTTCTAAGACAACTCCAGGCCTGACAGTCGTGTTGGAGTGGTGAATGGCGACATCCACCACTCTCATGTTGGGTGTCAAGAATTCTTGGATGGTATCCACTCCTTCCCTGGGCTGCCTGTCAAATGGATATCCCATTGACCTCTTGTCTGGGTACAGCTTGTTCCTAATGCCACAGTAGCTGACTGCATCAGCACATTGGCTTCCTCTTTGACTGCTGCTCTTATCCTCCACCTGATTGCATGACATGAACATTAATTCATGATCTTATGAATAATATATTGTTTAAACACCCTTATTATTATGCTGATTCTTGTTGATATTTTGCTAAATATATCTTAAGAAAAACAACCTCACCCTATCCTGATTGTAGTCTGATATCATGATGAATAGTTGACAAGCGTATCCCTCTGAAGTACCTTTGCATATGAGCATATGATGTGGCCAACCACAACCACAGTAGTTGAACTGTTCCAACTGGACTCCACCTGCAGGCCTCTGGTTGTCCAAATTTCTAAATGTCTTCTCGAAAGGAATGGTTACTGAAGACTCGGTGGATTTTCTTGTAAGTGTGTTTTTACCACTTTTCACTATTTGATTGAGAAGATTATTATTACATTGTTGAATTTATTTATGTTTATAGTTTTATCATAAATTAGTATTGCATAAGCCTTTAGATATACCTTATTACTGGAGCATCTACAATCTCATATTTTATTGAGTATATTAGAATATAAATGAACCATAGCAGCCCATGGAAGGTTTAAAATTGGCATAGTATGGCAAAAAAGTTTGCTTATCAACCTTACAGTACTCATCCCAGTCTCCTTACTGTACTTACTGTACAACCTTACAGTACTCTATGCACTAGCCGATTTATTCTCTGATTAATGCTAGGTCCTCACCTTAGATTTGGGTAGACCCAGGTATCAATTAAAATACCACATTTTGTAATGTAATTTAAGAAAACTAATTTTCAGATTAGAGGAAATTTAGTTTATGAAACCAAGAATTGAATTTAGTTCTTTAAGTATAGAAAACCCGGGTTTTGGCAGCTAGAAAAATATTGTATAGAATAACAATGATAATATCAGCTTCATTTACATTCTTTACAGTACTAAGTAATGTAAGAACAGTTTATAATCTTAATATCAAATAAACTTTTTTTTTATATCAAAAAACCTAATGAAGACCCACAAAGTTCCACCTCTTTTGAACATTCCCAAGAAAAATATGTCTGTGCATTATATATCATAATTTATAATTTCATCTTTCGATCAAGTCTGGAACCTGGGACTGCTGTACAAGATCCGTAAATTCCTAACTCCTACTTACTTTCTCATTATCCATTCCTGTCTCACTGACAGATTAAAATAAAACCCATCAAATCACCTTTAGCCTTCATCGTAAACCTATCACTTCCTACCCTACTGTATCTTTTAGTAATACACCACTTATTCCTGTCAAATAGATTCACTATCTAGGACTACATCTAAATAAATAACTAATTTTATGTCCTCATACAAAACTGAAAAGACAGACAACTGCTCATCAATTCAGACTTAGTACGCTTTCGACACAAATGATCTAAACTTCCAACTAATCTTAAAATATACATCTATATGACCATAATAAGGCCTTTTTTTGGACTTAAGGAGTTGACCTTTGGGCTCCATTAAGCCATTGTATTTCTCTTGTAACCAGTCTGTACTATCCAAAATACAAGATAAAATCCATTGTAAAATTATTCATTTTATGTTATTCTGTTTATACTTTCTTTGTTATTTTCTATACTTACTGTGGTTGTTATCTTGTTCTGTTCTTAGCCCTGAAGAAGGCTAGAAACTCTAGCCGAAATGTTGACACAATTAAATAGGTTACACCAACTTATTTGTGTTTCACTTTGACCGCACCCCCAACTATCTTCTCCTCTTACTAGATAAAATCATTAATTCTCCTTATTTTGCCCCAAATCAAGTAATTTATCAGGTCATTTAATTTTCTATATGTTGCAGATTTGGCCAAATATTTATCCTTACATGATAAAAACCCCCTAACCATCCAGACCCACTTGTTTCTTGCTTCTTTCATTTCATGATAATCCTTCTGGGCATCTGAAAAGAAGATGCCTCAAGATCTTCTACTCAAGAAATGTTATTGAAGTTCAATCAATGGGTAGATTCTCCGCAAAACTGTATCATGTCATTGTAATATAACTCGTATCACATTTACTTGTATACAATTTTAAATATCAATAAATAAATTATATAATAAAAACTATTATATAACTTTTTCTAAGTTAGTTAATTCTATTTAAACATGTAATAGTACCAAATTAAACTCACGATTGACTGTGAACTTGTCTAGTTCAACAAAGAAATTCTTCTGATCCCTGAGTAACATTGGAAGACCTCTTTCATCGAACTTGGGTGCCATGAAAATTCTGCAAGTTCCCATTCTTGCTGAGCCACTATTTTCGACCTGTAATTGTGAATCATTTAGTATTAAAGATTACTTTAAGACAAACATCAAGTTTCATCTTAACTAACCATGATTTTATAACTGAATGGTCTATGCTGAAGATGTGTGAACCTTGCCAAGACAGGTCCTCTTGGTGTAAAGTCGAGGCCACGGGATAAATCTACATCGCTCTGTTGCCAGAATGTAAATAGTTTATTTTTTATGGGTGTTTTATCAGTTTGGATCTCTATAGATGATACTCTAATTCCTGAGTAATCAAGCTGAAAAATCAATTTACTTTATATTTATATAATTGATGATATATGAAATAAATTAATTACATTAAGTATTGAATGACATCTAACCTGTTGTGTGCTATAACGTGGAAGTGTGTTTTTATGTTCCTGGCATAAGTCATCAATAAAGCCATGCCATCTATAAAATATTGGATCCCTCATAGCTGTAGCAGTATCTCCCATTATACTAAATGTTTCCTGTAATTAAAATTTTTATAAGTACTTCAAAATGAAAATATTTAATGCATTTTTTGAATTTACTTATTCCTACCAAATGTTTTCCTTCTGGATCATGACATAGAGCAATCGCAACATGACCAAGGTTGTGAATGTCACCATACATATTCCTGTTTACTGATAACATACTTGATTCCAAAATGTTCCCCAATATATCTATGCCCCGAGACTCTGAAAGCTCTACAAATTTACCGTCTCCCTAAAAACAATTTTAGCTATGAATCTGTATTAGTTCATTCATAATATAGTAATTTAGCATAAGGTCTGAAGTATTACATCGACAACTGTTCCACTGTGAATTGCAGCAAAAACCCTGTCTCTCCACCGTTCCAAATCTTGGATATCAAATTTCATGTTATCTATCTCTCTGTAAATATCCTGAAATTAAATTATAAAATAATGTTAATAGCATGATTGTTGTTTTTTTAACATCAGTATTCTCAATTACCACTTATATAATACAAATTGAATTTACCATAAATCAGTTTCATAATGCAGTAGTACTAATACATTAGATAAGTAAAATTATTTAAATGATAAAATTGTTTTATTGTTATATCAGTAATATCTTATTGATTTAAACTAGCATTATTTTTAAAATTGTGTGTTTGTTCTTGACTGTTAATTAAGTATACGAAGAATTTCCTTATTCCAGGAGGTTTCTTTATATTTAATGAATGGTAATTTTAACTAGGTTCTTCCATGTTTTATATTAGTTAATGTGGCGAAAAAGTATATTTTAATTTCTTATAAATAAATGTAAAATATCAAATATTCATATAAATATAAGTAGATGATCAGGGTTGCGGTAAAAAAAAGAAGAAGAAATAGTTTAAAACTATTTTAATGTCCGACGTTTCGCCCTACTTTGCAGGGCTTCATCAGGGCTGTTCAAAGCAAACGGTTGACCAGCCTGTTCCTGTTCAACCGTTCGCTTTGAACAGCCCTGATGAAGCCCTGCAAAGTGGGGCGAAACATCGGACATTAAAATAGTTTTAAACTATTTCTTCTTCTTTTTTTGACCGCAACCCTGACCATCTACTTATATTTAAGTCTTTACGGTCAACTATATATACATATATCAAATATTCATGTTTGGTTTATGGAAAAAATGACTTTGTTATACACTGCAATGCTATTATAATAACATTTTAAAAATCACTTTGACTTCTTTGATTGAATGAATTTATTTATTCCTTCTGTGGCATGAAATATAAAATAAATTGGTTATTTTTATCTTATGAATTCATAGTTTGGACTTACGCTGAGTTTTGTATTGTTGAATCTCGGTGGCCAGTTTCTGCTGGCTACTAAACTGTCCAACTTAGGAAAATAACCTTCTTCTATTGGTTCTCTCCAGTTGATGAAGCGCTTAACACGTGCCAAGTTGTTACAAAACCTTTCCATATTAAATCTAGAAATCCATTCAAAGTCATTTATGAGTAATGTTATGTAAATTAATGTAAACCTGAAATAGATTATCTCTTCTATTTGCAAGTCTTACCTTGCTAAGACTTGTTGGTGCATGTAGTAGAAGAGTTCGCCACGTCTGTCCTTTTCCACTATTGACCGTGGTCCATCATGTGGATAAACCAAGTGCCAATGCCAATGATGAAGATTTATGCCCAGATCTTCCCTAAAGTAGGCCACGCGATGTTCATGGTCTAGATCAGAAGCTGTGTAATCTCTGGGAATTTCTAAAGGTTCCTAGAAAGACACAAGATGTATAAGCAGTTTTTACCAATTAGACTATTGCTAAACCTCAATAATGCTTAGGTGCCTATACCCTCTCTTCAATTTCCACAAGATTAGACTCTTCCCTAGCTCTTGCAAAAAGACTTTTATCCATAAACTTGTCTGGAAATACTTCTGCAAGGGAAGGTACACTTAAATGTTTTGTATCAGGTCGATGATATATTGCTACAGACAATGCATAGATATATAAATAAGGGTTGAGGCGGTCCCTAGTGTAGACAGCTGCTGATTCAAAGTCTTCTAAATTCCTCATCCCTGAAACATAAAGTTTAAGTATTAAAAATAATTTAATTAAGATCTTGGAAATCATGCAGAGGCAGATTTCAAATTTCTTGAAAAGGAATGGCGTACCCATGAAAACCTCTATTAGCCTGGCAGCCATTCTTCGATGAGATGGAATGAAGTGAGAGAAGTTGGCCCTTCGGTCCAGCTGCATCGGGAGGCTGAGGTCTGGTAGTGTTATCTTCTTCACTGGTATCTTCTTGGCTCCTCCTCCCACTCTGTCTGTAAGGCCGGTTCCCAAAGGCTTGAAACGGTCAGTCTGCAGATCATACAGAAATTAAGTAATTTAAAGTTTAAAAAAAAAAAAGAAGTTCATGTTATGTGATAAACTTACAAGATATTCTTCAGGAATAACAAAGACTTCATTGTCACCCTTAGGAACGAAAACAGGCTCTGTTGGTCGATCATATAAATTTAGTAGATTTTTAGCTGACATCCTGCTCTGTAAATGAATGGGAAGAATTATCAAATCTTTTTTTGTTTTAAAATCTTGTAAGAAATTCAAATTATGCTATTAAAATACTTTTAATAGCACCAGAACTTCACTAGCAAAAAAAACTACCTAGGATTATTTAATCATTGTTAAGAATTAATGTTTAAGAATAAAGAACTTTTAGGATTTCTATTGGTAACAATAAAATACTATATTTTCCTACCAAATATGATATTTTAAATAATTTTATATTTTATAATCATTGAGTGCGATGTGTTCGGTCATGCCAACATGGGGCCACACGAAAGCAAAGTGATTCCGGGGTCTGTTGTGGTCACATAGAATTATTTATTTATATATTTCTAATTTTTTTTTAATTAAAAAAAAAATAGAAATATATATAGTAAAAGATGTGCCTGAGCAATATTACAGCAAACAACAATTTTTCAAAATGATATCAGGTACTGCAGAAAGAAAATGCACAAGATCCTATTTAACCCATAGATAAATGATGCAAAAGTTAATATTTTTCACAATAATTCTGAAACCTTTGTACGCAAGGTGCACAGGTTTCAAAAAATAGTTGTAAAGTGTATTATTTTTTTTAGTTCAATTTTTGGAGGAAAAGATTGTCTATTTTTTCACAATAAAACTTCTTGATTAATTTATATTTCTGTATATATCATTTTCTATACTCCTAACCTCTTTATTTACTAGTAGTTAGATGTATAAAATATTAGAGATTCAAATATAAAGTTAGAAATATGTAAAAAAAATATTGTTTTTTTCAACAAGCTCACAATTCAAGAAGAAAAAATAACATGTAATTTTAATTTATTTTTGGGTAGAGACAAAAGAAAAACTAAACATTTAGTTAAAATTTATTATTAGCAACCAAAAACATGTGGGAGTATCAAGTTTTAAATTCATAAAAGGAAAATGGTTTGGGTACAGTTAAAATAACTCGAATAGTAAATAAAATATTTATTGTGCGACAATGTTTCGATCCACTTTCCAAGGCTAAAAAAGATACAAATAACTAAAATTATGTAACAGAGTAAGATAATATAAAATAAATGTGAAGTGTGGCTAAAAATATGTGAAAATTTATACAGAATTGAACAAAGTAAATTGTTATATAGAATATGCAATCATGAAATGAATGCATAAATTTATTTATTTTCTTTTATATAAATTTTTGTTCATTTTCATATGAATTTTCACATAATTTTCAGCCATACTTTAGTTCATATTTATTTTATTTTATCTTATCCTCTTACTCTGTTTATAATTTTAGTTGTTTGTATATTTTTTAGCCCTGATGAAGCTCTGCAAAGTGGGGTGTAACAATGCCTCGTAATAAATAGTTTAGTAGTTATTATTTGAGTTATTTTTACCACACCCTGGCCATCTTCCTTTCATTAATTACACGCAGTCTAGCAACGATTTTCCAAGTTTTAAATATATATTCAACTACTGAAATCATACTCAGCAGTTGTAATTGGAAAAACTAGTTTACATAAATCAACTTCTAAAACATATAAAATCCATCTATTAATGTTTTTTATTATTTTGAAAATGTCTATTATATATAAATAAATGCTATTATTTATAAATAAAATACCCTTTTGTTTTAGATTCAATTTATGCCCTTTAAAACCAACTAATATTCGTTCCTAGAAATATGAACATACTATTATTTTTTTAAATTAACCAGATAAAATTGTCATTAAATATAATATAAAATAAAAAAATTCAATCCATTATTAACAAAAAAAATTAAACAAATTATCGATCAATTGAAACTGACCATGCAACTTTTAAAAAAATAATTACTTCTTTTGTCAATCATTAAGTAATAGGAAGCTTGGTGAGCAGCTTTTTTATTGTTACATTTAAGTTGAATAATATTTACAAAATAATATCACTAAAATTTTTACCTTTCAATTTATAAGTGATGGGTGTGTGATTAATTACAAACCGTTGAAGAGAGAATGGAACTTATCTAAAGAGTCCAAGCTTTTATACCTTAAGAAAGGAAGTCTTGAAAACCACATTTGAGGGTAGCATGTCTACCTCAAATTAACCACATTGATAACAGATCCTATGGTGCCATTTAGCTTCTAACTGTAATTTAATTTAATTTGAGTAACTTCATTCAGAAATGGTGCACTTGATATTTCTTCAGTTGATTAATCAATCTTAATATTATAATGCTACTTTAGCATCAGGGAAGATGCTAGAATATGCAAATACATAACTATATATTTATGATGCAAAATCATTAATCAACCTCAAAACACTAATTTTTTTTTTTGCATCATTAATTAAACGTTCATATTTATGTGAATATAAAATTAATACCAACCAACCTTCGTTTTATTTAAGACAAGTCTTCCAATATTTCTACTATTTTTATAATTTTCAATTACATTTCTGATTTAATATTTTAAGAATTTTACAAAATATGCATAATCCTTATCATTGCTAAAAGAATTTTTAATTTTCTAAAAAAAATGGAGGCTTTGTTTCTTGACAGAGACCCCATTTTACATAGGTTTAGATAAAAAAATCAACCGCCACTTTTCTGAACAACTGGTTATGTCGTTATATAGGACGAAACTCCTGAGATGATTCCAACATGTATTAATTCCTTTTGTGATAATATAGGAGTTTTTGAAGTTATAGGCCGAAAGAAGAAACTGAAAAATGTTTTTGATAACATAAGCCTTAAGTACCATCACCACCATAGACTGAAATTACGAGTATGAATGTCTGCCAACTTAAATCAATCGCAATACAATTTTATAGGTTCACGAACTCGTCATATTTTGTAAAACTTTTTCTTATTTCCTGACTAAATTTATTATTTGAAAATAATTCAATTTTAACATAGACTAAATAGTACCTACGATCATATACATATATTAATAGAACCTCATCTCGTACTGCTGAATTATATATGTACCATCTTAAAAGCACTCAAATACATCAATCAATTCACAGAATACAATTTTGTAGTTTTAACAGATTGTATGAGTTTATTATTATCACTAAATAATAATATTACCAAAAATATCAGTAATAACTAAGTGGAAATGATAAAAAAAAAACATTATCAAGCAATAAAAGGAAATAAAAAAATAATATTTAAGTGTACTAAGGGTCACGCAGGGATTCCACATAACGAGGCAGATGATAAAATGGCTAAATTAGCCATTAGTGTCAGCCTGTTGACACTAAGTTGCCTTACACCAATTATTATAAAATGATTAAATTAGATCAGATAGAAAAACAATCGATACAACCCCATCGGGCAGTCCTATACAAATACATTTCCTCATATCATTCGAAAACCGTGGTTCTCACTACCAAACATAGGGAAAGACATCCCAACTTATTTTAGACTTAAGACGAATAATGCAATTTGCAATAATTATCTGCACAAGGTGGACATAACTGAAACCTTTCAATGCGAAATCTTTAATGGTAACGAGATCCGTAAACATATTATACTAGAATGTCTGACACACAAAAAACAACGAGAAATATTGTTCAAAGATTCAGACACAGATCAAATTATTATTTATACTTTTATATTCAAAGTAACAGACTATGCAAAAATATGTTACATCCATAAATATTTAAAATCAATCAACAAAAATGTACAACAGATATATTTATAGTATAGTATTAGTAATATTATATATATATATTAATATTAGTAAATCGCATATATTTAATTTAATAAATCATAGCAGTAACAAATAGAATATAAGTAATTAATTTTCAGCTACATGGAATAAACCAATGCCACCCACAATGGGAAAAACTAAACTTAACACCAGACATAACATTAAATGTTGAAAAGTAGCCACTAAACTATTCCTGGTAAATGGCACCGGAAGTTCATTTTGTGCTAGAAATGTTCGCTCAATTTGAGAAACTTTCGATTTCTCAGCAACTAAATAATGTGTAGCGATGTAACAGGGATAACTTAAGCTCGTACCCGACGGACTTACATTCTTCTGCAGGCTCAAACCGTGCAGAACGAAGATTCCATCCTTGGCGTACATACTGCTCGCACCCATTAGACTCACCCAGTCCATTCATCTCCATCTATCTATCCACCTACCTAACTTGTATGATCCTTACTTCTAATGCACTGTCGAGGCCTTCTGGTTTAAATTCCTCACATCTTAAATTGGAGTGAGAACCATTTATAACAACCACCTGACAGATGTGTAAATATCTATAAGTACTCAAATATAAGCCCGTTAAACGCAATCAAAGGTAGTTTATAATGATTAAATTCTTGATAATTAATAATTAAATGATGTTTGCCTGAATAACTTCACAAAATATTTGTTTTTCGTTACTTAAAAAAAAAGTATATAGTTTTTTTTTTTTTTATTTATAATAAAATTTATTCTTCATTTATTTTTAATACAATAATTATTTAACAAAGTTATTTTTCTTAATTCATATAAAATATCCTTGTTTTATTTCTATAGCTTAAAGTACTAATGGATATTAAATAGATATACCCTTTCTTTTCAGTAGTAACCAACTCCCTATTATAAAAGGCACTACTACTACTAGTGTAGCTATACAATCCAGTGTCGAATCCTTGCCTCCTCCAGCAGCTTCCGCCAATTGTCTCGGTCTCTTGCAGCCGCCATTCTAAGCCGCAATTCCGAAGCCCCAGCATATTTGTTGCATCAGCAGCAACACCATCAGTCATCTTGTTTCCACTCCTTAAGCCGAATAAGTTTGTATCGGAGGCGGATCACTACAGGCCCATCAGTCTGTTGCCTCATCTCGGCAAGGTTTACGAAAAGATCATTCTTAATTACCTTCGGGAATTCTGCGATGAACACTCCGTAATTCCTTTTGAACAGACTGGCTTCCAAGCTCGGCTCAGCACAGAGCATCACTTAATGAAACTCCAGACTGAGGTAAATACTACCTTCAACCGAAATGAGGCAATGGCCATGATATCCATCGACTGCACAAAGGCATTCGACTCCGTGTCTCACGACATTCTATGTCGTAAGCTCGTGGACCTAGAGTGCCCGGAACAGCTCTACAGCGTGATCGCCTCATTTATAAATAGCAGGACCATCGCTGTGTGGGTTCGTGAAGAACACTCAACATCTATCCCACTGACTTGCGGAGTGCCTCAAGGAGCAGTCCTCTCGCCAGACTTGTTTTCAATTTATACTGCTGATGTGAAGATGAAGAACTTACAAGAAGACAACGGTCGTTGCTTACGCTGACGACATTGCCATCTACAGCAGCAGTATGAACGCCGAGACAGCTCTACATCAGGCTGAAGTATGCTCTGAGATTGTTCAAAAGTTAGGCTACTTGAACATCTCAGTCAATGCAGCCAAAACGGACTGTGTTGTGTTCGCGCATACAACGCACAAGAGATCAAGACTGCCGAAGACTGTCCATGTGAATAATACGGTGAGGTCACCTTCCAACTCTATCGTATATTTGGGCGTAAAGCTAGACCGTCATCTTAAGCTCTCTGCCCATTTATATCAGAAGGCGAGAACAGTAAGACGAAAGTCATGTCGTCTCAACCACCTCCTCACTTCTCCGGCTCTCTCATTGAGATTGAAGCTGCAGATATACAAACGTATTCTGAGACCAGCACTACTATATGGAGCACCATTGTTTACCCACATATCAGATGGAACTCAGCGCCTTCTTCAAACTTTTCAGGATTCGATGTTGAGGAAAATCGTACGCACAACATCGTGGAGGAGGAAGAAGGCATCGGAGCTGCATCAATTGTTCGAGTTGCCCACCGTACCGGAGTTCATCAAGCGACGACACATCAAATTTTTCGATTCACTTCAGTACTGTACGAATCCGTTATTCAACACGTTAACAACTGCCCCTCCCCCCTCCGGTGCGTTGGCAACTCACTACGTAAGGTCGCGTAGTATTAGGATTAAGTTTTTATTAGGTTTAAGTTTGTTAAATTCAGAAATAATGTGTGCCCCAACACATTATACACTTTTATAAATACTAACAACAAAAATAATATACTCCAAAAGACTACTAAGAATGTAGGTGTTCTACAGTAAAAGGAGATTCATTGTTTATGAATACACCATTAAAATGTTGTAGGGGGTTTTGAAAAAAAAACCACCAGTCCATCGCAGCTTTGGTCTTCCTCTTTTCCTGGTTCCTTGAAGTGGCTCCATCAGTAATTGTCTTGGTGGATCCTCACTGCCCATCCTAACGACTTGTCCTTCCCATCTCACTCTTGCAATTTTCATCATTTGAACTATATCGGGCTCTTTAAACATAGTATACAGCTCCTGGTTTTTCCTCTTTTTTCACTCTTCTCCGATGAGAACACCACCATATAAACATCTCAGGATTCTTCTTTCAAAGACTAGGAGTTCCTGTTCACAAGCCCGGGAGGTAGTCCAGGTCTCACAACCATACAGCAAGACTGGGCGCACTATAGTCTTATAAAGACAAAGCTATGATTTTCTAGAAAGTCCGGAACTGCCTTGCCATAGAAAATAGCAATTATAAAAGGGACAAAGTGCCAAAATAATACCCCTATCCCAATCCTTACTCTATCATATTCATACCCATGGGTAAAAAAGGAAAATAACGTGTATATGCATATATTTGTTATATATTGTAATTGTATAAATAAATAAAGTGGGTGGGGGGAAAAAATTAGCAAGCCAACCATTGGCTTATTATTTATTTGGCTTTATTACTATC
This sequence comes from Halyomorpha halys, assembly GCF_000696795.3. NCBI lineage: Eukaryota > Metazoa > Arthropoda > Insecta > Hemiptera > Pentatomidae > Halyomorpha > Halyomorpha halys. Next base: position 459,299 of record NW_027105022.1, read on the forward strand.
CACGCAACTCCACTGATCTTCATACAAATAAAAAAAATTCCTCTTAAGATCTCGTCTTAATGATTGCTTCTTGTTCATTCAGTGTTTTAAGTCTCATTTATACTTCTTTCTGGATAGTATAAAGTTATATTGGTACCAAGCAAATGATTTGTAAGTGTCAATACAAGATTATATTTTCTCATTAACATTTTATTATTGTAAATACAAATTTTTAAATGTAATTAAATAAAATTAAAAAGAAATTATATACAATTGTTTATACAAACATTTTTTTAAATGCTGGAAGATTATTGATTGACCGTGTGTAAAGATGAAAGGAATATGGTCCGGGTGCGGTCAAAAAAACTCAAATAGTAGAAATATACTATTTTAATGAGCCAACGTTTCGCCCCACGTTGCAGGGCTTCTTCAGGGCTAAAAAAAGATACAAACACATAGTTACATAAGGAAAACAAAAACATAAGTGTAAAATAACAGGGGTATAAAATGTAAAAAAGTAAGATA
>NW_027105022.1:460047-472058 GCF_000696795.3 Halyomorpha halys
TGGCTCATTAAAATAGTATATTTCTACTATTTGAGTTTTTTTGACCGCACCCGGACCATATTCCCTTCATCCTCCTGGTTGCAAATATAATATTATAATTAAGAAATATTTTAACATTTTAAAAGTTTTCATTTTTTCAGATACCATATTTTACGACTGAGTGCTTCAAACAAAATGTAGGTGGGGTCAGAATTCGTCCAGGGCCCTGTTCCATAATGAAAGCTAATAGTATTAGTTCAAAATACAAGTATAGAAACAACGTGTTAATAACACTAATACTTATATTTTTTCATAATAGGGAGGACTATTAGTGATATATGAGTTAAAAAGTACTAACTAAAGTACAAGTCAGTGTAATTGTATTAAGTTAAATCGACAAGATTAATAGTATTAGTTTGTACTTTATTATGAAACGGGGCCCAGATGTATTATCACCTGGATGCTCAGCTAAGGTTATCAGGTTAGTCATATTGTAGATTAATATTGCATAGCTTGTTTTTATTCTGCTAGAGATATACCAAAGTATTTAATCAGGAGCATTGCTGCAACATATTTTTTGGGAAGGAGAAGGGAGAGGAACGAAATTTTAAATTTTCTAGCAATATTGACTGAAAAATCCAGCTTACTTGAGGTCTAGAATGTATTCCCTAAAATTTACCTTTAATCTGAACATTTTTGTAAAAGTGATATCTCTAAATATTTTTGATAAGCAAACTGAATAATATTATAATTTTCGCTGTTTGAAGTAGGTTCTCATATTTCTCAACTTTTCTGTTCTTCAAATTATTGTGGGGATGAAATCACCTTGCCCCTTCTCTTCTCCTTAATGATGTCCCTGTATTTAATTTGTTAGTATATGTATTTTCATTGTTTTCTTTGTCCTCCTAGTTTGTCTGTACTTTCTATTTTCTTTTATAAGTAGGAATGCCACTAAAATAGACTTTATGTGAATATGAATAAAAAATTGGTCAATATAAACTAGAAGTTTCTTTTTTCATTCATGGATTGGAAGGACATGTAATAACAAAGTAATAATAAATATTTATATTCAAAATCCTTCATTACAAGATTGTAATATTATCAATTAGTCTATTTCCCATTTCTTACAGCACATTCAACCATAGCCTTGACACCCACAAATGCTTCTATTGCTGTTGGTTTTATCAGCTTTACTGGCAGCAAGAACCCAAATTTACCGGTGTCCCTTAGCTCATAGGTGAAGCTATACTTTACTCCAGCAGTTTCTTTAACCCAGTCATATGCTCCTCCTATAATAAGTTGCCACATTTTAAAGTTATTTTATTTAAATTTCACAATTTTACGTCCTCAAAAAATTCACTCTAATTATTAGTGCATATTCTATATTTCCTTATTTATCAATATATTATTAAAATTAATTTTTTGAATGCAAAAAACATATTCTGTATTATATGATTTTTCACCTAGGAAAGTACCATTTGTTGACCATACATATTTTTTATTTAGTAAGTTTATAAATGAAATGAGAATAGATTGTGGAATTTACATTAATTAAATTTTGATGACAAGGTAATAATCAAACTTGTTTAAGTTAAAAAGTTTTTTTGTTTCCAACGTATAAAATATAGTCCAATAGAATGGATAAATTTCATGTATGTCTTTACCTGCTGCTGGATAAAGAATGTCTGCAGGCCTGCCAACTTTGTATGTTTCTCCACCAACATTTCGAATTGTCAATGCAGCATATGAACCAATTGCTTTAAGCTCCTTGAAGTCTTTAGGATAACTTTTATAATCATAACCATGTGGAAGAAGAATAAACTGGCTGTAGCTGTGGAATGATATGTAAGCCTGTAAATATTAAACAATTTAAAAAAAACAATGAAAACTTTCATTATGTTATTATCAAAGAACAAATTTTAAGGATTAAATATGATCATGTAAGGCACTAACTTCTCGAGTTAGAGCTAAATTCGAGAAATTCTGAAGCAGACTGTACCACTATAATGTGGGGACAATTCGATCAGTTTGAGGGAAGAAACCTCCCGGCTGAATATGATACTGACCCCATTGATTAATAATTTAATGTATGTTCAAGAAACAGTGATTCCTTAGGAAGTACAACCTACATTTAAGACCCTTCATTGGTTTTGGTGGTACAAGTTTTTAAAAATATGTTGCTACCTAAGACAAATTATCTTCCCTTTGGACCATTAATAATAATATTCTAAATCTTTATTTATTTAGTTTTTTAATGAAATGAGCTCCATGATTCTTTAATTAGGTATTTTTAACAACTGATTTTTTTACATCTGTAAATGTTTGGTGTTGACAAATTGGGATTTTATAGAAACAATGATGTGTTTAGATAGAAAGAAAAATTATTGTTTTCTAGGTTCAACATTCCCAACAGGTAGATGAAAAGTTAAAATCCAAAAGATTTGGTCAAATTAAAATATTTCATAATATAGTTGTGCAAACAAAAATATTTTAATATAGTTGAGAAATTCGGTTAAAATTGTTGGGAAATTTTAACCCCTTTCCCTTTACTCCCCCTTCCCTCCAGCCACCGAATAAATCGTAGAAACACCACTGTTCCACTCACTACATATATAATAATTTAGTTAGACGAATTTAACTTTAACTTTAAACTTTTAATTTTTTCAATTTATCATGGTAGGTTGATTTGAAATGTTATCAACAACTTTATCAGTTACACAGCTTATCGCAGAACGGAATTCAAATACCACAGACGGAAGTTTTCTTCCTTCAAATCAGTGATTTCTACTTCCATAGGATTCCCACTCCCGACTTGGAACAAAGGAGAGAAAATATTTTTGCTTAAAAGTGCATATTCAAGTGCTTTCATTTTGCGTTTGCCTGTAAAAAAAACCTTTCAGGTCACACGTAAACATCAGGAAAATAATTAATTAAATCTAACAATACATCGCTTCAAAAATATTTTTTGCCTGCGTACCTCTCCGCAGTACATACAATGACCGAAGAAAATATTTGTACACCTTGTCTTTTATTTATATAATGAATTTAAATAATAATGAAATAGTTTGAGATTCCTTTATAAAAAGTACAATTAAAACTTGTTTAAAAACAGTATAAATTTAATTAAAAATATTGATCATAGTAAAAATCTATTTAAACATAACATATATAAACACAAGGAAAAAATATTTGCACACTGTCTTTGTTCACTTGCTCTTGTTTGTATGCTCGAGTATAATCCTGTTCTTTTCTATCAGTATTATAAAATATTTCAATCTAAGTTCGTTTTAATTTAACCGATCCTAATGCCAAAAACAAGTGAACTAAGTGCCGCTACTCGCGAAAAAGTTATATTAATTCGAAATCAAAGAAAATCGTGTCGCGAAATAGCGGATTTGTTAGGTATTAATTTCTCTACCGTCAGATACGTAATCAAGAGATTTGAAGAAAAAGATTTACAACTGTAAATAACCGGCACAAACGACGTCCAAAGAAAGTAAATGAAAGGATGAAAATAAAAATAAAAATCGAGGTGATAAAAAATCCTGGAGTTAGTGCAAGTTTCCTAGCTAATATGGTCGAATCAACTTCTGTGGTCTGTGTGAGCACTATAACAATTCTGAAGGAACTTACAACAGGGTCCCATTGAGATTGCCTGTTAAGTCCCGAAAAGTGAAACCAATCGCAAAAAAAGGCTCTTATTTACTAAGGATTAAATCAACAAGCCCATCAGGTTTTGGAAAAAGTTATTATTCTGTGATGAGAGTAAATTTAATTTGTTTGGATCTGACGACAAAAAGTCGATATGTCGAAGGAAGAGTGAAGAATTCAGTAAGCAAAACATGTCAGTTACTGTAAAACATGGAGGTGGGAATGTAATGGTTTGGGGACGTGTAAGGAATCTCGTGCCTATTGAAGGGTTTGTAAATGCAAAAGGTTATGCTAAGATTTTGCTTCATAACCTGCTAGCCAATCCAGCCAAATTAGGAATTCAGGAACGGCATATTTCTATGCATGACAATGATCCGAAAAATACAGCAAACTAAACTAAAGAGTGGTTAATATTTAACATTCACCGACAACTTCATATTCCTCCACAGTCTCCTGACTTAAACATAATTGAAAATTTGTGGCACATTTTAGATAAAAATGTTCAAAAACACCAAATAACGGAAAACATCACTTAAAGGATCTTTTACAGCAATAATGGGAACAAATTAACACGGATTTAATTAAAAACCTCGTCCACCCAATGTCGAGACGTTTACAAGCGGTAATAGATGCCAATAGACTTCATAAAAAATATTACATTTAACAAAAATAAAAATAAAACGCCTAGGCGTGAAAATACTTTTTTTTCTGTGTAAGTTTGTTGTTTTGTTTTCTTATGAAAAAAGTTTTTCATTTGAATTTTATTAGTAGTTATTAAGTTATAAATTTACCCTTTATTTTTGAAGTAATAGGGTTCTTTTATCGCATAAATTGATAATTTAATTAAAAAAACATGGTGTGGAAATACTTTTTTCGGTCACTGTAAGGCATTGACTACTGTTTTAAACCAAGCCCTTATTAATTTAATGTAAACTTTAAATAATAATGAATTTTTTGTTTCCTCAGAAAAGTGTATACAATATGTATTTGTACTCCTAAAAATTTACTTTTATAATAGAGGTTGTTTAATTTTTTTAGCTTCTTTGGATTTGGACTATATCAAGCTTATTGTAAAGAAACATTTTCATAGTTACCCGAAGCCACTTCTTGGTACTATTCCAAGAATATTCGTTACTTGTGTTTATTTTTTTTAGGTTTAATTCAACTCTTCGTAAATAAACAGATGCATTGCTTTACCTCAAATTTGTCAATTCTAAACTATAAATTAAATAAGAAAAAAAATTAAAATAAAAGCATTGTAGTATGCATACCTAAGTATATGTATAATGTGAGAAATTTAGTTCAAGAATTAAATGTTATGCAACAAACATAAAAATAAATTTATCCCAAAGATAAAAGCGTGTAATTTCATGCAGAAAAAATCAATACGTGCAATATAAAATATATGATGTTTAAATGTCTTTACTTCGATTAGAATTCCTGACAAGGTTTGGAACAATTTGAAAGTAGGTAACAAAAGATAAAAATGCTCTAATTGGTCTCTAGTTATGAGAACCTAATATGTGTGTTGTCTGACCGTAAAAATGCAAAAATGAGTGAGTGAAAGAAAACATTGGAAAACCTATGTAATATGATGCATCAACCTAACATTGTTATTAAGGTTACTAAAAAAATTAAAGTAATTACTCTCTACTCACTATCAGATTCTCTTTTATTTTCAGAATATATTCGGAAAATGCCTTTGTTTCAGGCTCGGAAAATGCGTATGGTCCTCTGTAAATATCATCACACCTGTTATCACTCGTTCCTAGCCCTCCGAAATGTGCGTCGAAGTTTCTGTTAAGATCGGTACCCTTGCAGAAACCCCGGTTATAGGATCTGTTCTTCCTCCACAAACGGTTCGTGGTGTGGGTAAACTCGTATCCATCGGGATTGAAGACTGGAAGAAGATAGAAGTCGAGGTCCAGGAAGGACGAAGGCAGCTCCGATCGGTTCTCAACTAGTTCGTGAAGGATGTATACCACCGTCGCAGTACTGATCCATTCCCTGGCATGAATTCCTGACAACAGGGTAATTTCATTTGGTTTTTGAGGGATCCTGATAAGCTAATTATAGTAATCCAATCGATATAATTGGCAAAATGATGTGGTGCATTGTAAGCTTAGAATTGTGAGAAACTGATCGTTTATCTGTTAATTGTTCAATTTTTAAAAACCGTCTCTCGAGTACATATGGTGCTATTTAAAATTATAAAAAAAAATTATTCATTCGGAGCTCCATATCTATGAAACTACCTACAAGACTAGAAAACCTAATTGAGCATCATTTAAAGTAGAGTAAATTTGAAACATTTGAGCCCTAGAGAGTAGAGTTGTTTACGTTCAATAGTTTTTTTTTCGGCCAAGACTCCCATTGGAGTCCTATACTGCTCGTTCAATAGTTCCCGAGATACAGTTATCTTAAAAGCAATATTTTATAAAAAATACTGAAAAATTAGTAATTAGTGAATTTATTGTGAGGAATCTAAATATCGGGAACTATAAGACATGCAGTCTATTAGCACCCGAATCAAAGATAGTTTATGGGCTATCAAGTATTTCAGGACGTTTATCTTCTTAGGAGTAGTATTTTTCATGATATTTGCTAAAATAAATTGATTTATAGTTGTTCCGACAAACTTTCATATGCAAACATCATAAAGACCACCAGTCCTAAGAAGATAATGTTATAAACTACTTACTAAATAATTCAACAACACTATCCAAATTATAGTCTCAAAACATTTATTTCATTCACATGTCCAACGTTTCGGCCAATTCGGCCATCTTCAGGGACAATCTATTACAAAAGTTTCCATTATTTGTATGATCCTACAATCAATTCATTTATTTAACATTACTATTCATAATTTACCTTACCTTAATTTACTCAGAGACATATCATTTAACCCTTTTAAAAAACTCCATACAGGCCATTCTGCCCAGGTCAAAATATTTACATCTATAAACAACATTAAAATCATTAGGTAACCTTATTTTTTGTTAATCAGTATCTCTCATATTTGTTTAATTACCTAATATGTCAAAAATACAATAAACACCTAATAAGTCAAAAAAATAAAAACCAGTCAAATTATTTCACTTTTACCACAATTTATACACTATATATTATAGATTTATAGGTTTTTATAAATTAAAAATTTTGTCCGAACAACTAGAAATCAACATTTTGTGAATTTCTTTTGGAAAATATCATAAAAACTATTACTCCTACGAAGTTAAACGTTATAAAAGATAAACTTCATTGTCGTACATTCAACTGGTTTTAATTCGAGTGCTAGCAGACTTCCGTTTGTCTGTTTTCTGGGATATAGTTTTTCATAAAGCATAAGCTTTATCCAAGCAACTATAAATCATGTTAATTTATTTTGGCAAATATCTCGAGAAACTACTACTCCAACGAAGATAAACTTCATAAACTACTTGACAGCACATTCAAATAGCTTTGATTTGAGTGCTAAAAGAGATCTGTACGTCTCATAATTCCAGCGATATGGATTCCCCACAATAAATTCACTAACTATTAATTTTTCAGTATATTTTTGTATTAAATGTTGCTTTTAAAAAAATATATTTCGGGAACTCTTGAAGTAAACAACATTTTAGTAAATTTACTCTATTTTGATGTAATGAAATTAAATTATGTTCAATTAGGTTTAGTAGTGCTGTAGATTGGTTTTAGCGGTATGGATTTCCAAATGAAAAATTAGTATTTTTTTTAACGTTTTGAAACAGCCTCCATTTTTCGTTCACCACTATACTTGGCAGACTCATCAATTTTTCTAGTAACTATAAGTAGTTTTCATTATAGTTATCAAAAATAGCGGTGAAATAACTGACTTTTGTTACACGGGGCTCTTCTACTATGTGCTCAAATATAGAACCTCTCATGTATTCCCCAAGACAGGAGCCGGACAAGACAAGACATTTCGTAAACTACATATTTATCTATTTTTATTCTTTTCTCTTCGTTTTTCACAAATTATTTTTTATTACAATTTTATCCTTTATTTTATTAACTCTATAAATATTATTTGTTAACTTGTTTTATATTCTATTATTTAATTATTAACCATTATTTTGTTTAATATTCTATTAAACTATTAATTATATAACCATTATTTTGTTTAATATTCTATTAAACATTATTTTGTTTAATATTCTATTATTTTATTTAATATTCTTGTTTTATATTCAATTAATTAATTATATAACCATTATTTTGTTTAAAACTAATTTATCTTTATTATTTATAACTATCCAATATAAATTATATTATATGTGCCTTTTGCATGACACTACACCCTTCAGTTATGATTATAAGGCTAATTGGGCTGATCTGGAAATAAAGAAATATACCATGTATTCCAATTTACATATTATAAAATAACTTTTAAGAAAAATTTTTATTTCGAAACAAAAGTAATACACGACTTACCTCCGTCTAAAAAGACAGCTTTAGCTCGCCATTTCCCTGAATGGATTTTCGCAACTTTGATGGGTCTATTTTCGTGACTGTAACCAATTGTTTCGATTGAAACAAGTTCAGGATACTTCATTGATAAAGAATCCATCCACTCGTAGATCTCATCAAGCGTGTGATAATTGTACAAACTGAAACCTTTGAAAATACATACAAATTTCGTTTTATTTTGATGGAAAAATCATTGGTGTTCTCATATTATAGCTAAGATAAATGGCTTAGCTATAAGGTTTTCAGCTTATTGACATGTATAATATTACATTTTTAAAAATTAAAACAAAACAAAATAAACTCATTTAAAAATTAGTGTAGAAACATGTATATAGTAACTAATAAATTTATTTCATTGACCATGTAAAAAGAAACATGTCAATGTGAACGAAATGAATTATAGTGTCTTTGTATTTTATCTTTTATGGTTAGTTAACTTGATTAAGCTAAGGTTAGTGTAAACAAAGAAAGGTATTATAAAAACCATTTTAAACTACTTTATAGTGCATTTAACGAGCTTCAATTTGCATTTAACGAGCTTCAGTCATATTTATTTTCACAATTTTCATATTTCATTATGAAAACTTTAACAATTTATTCATACCTTCCCTCATACTAATTTGCGAGGAGTATTGCTCTTCATCTATAAGCTTTTGAACATTCTGGATCATAACAGAGTAGGGTATTTTCTTCTTGTCCAGAAACCTCTTCACGGAGCCCACTCTGCTACTAGGAACTAGAATTTCAGTGTTGGTTTTATTTTGAGACCACACATCCAAACCTGAAATTTCCGAAAAAGAAACATGAATAAATATTATTACATACGTTATTAGAAATTCCCGCTTTGTTCATATTGATTTTAGAAACTTAATATTTAATAATGTTCAATGTTACATGTGAGGCTTTTGAAAAAATTGTATAGAACGCCACAGTTTCTTTTTAATGTTCCATGCCCACAAAGCAACAAAAATTTTTTTTAGTTCTGTTGTTTAAAAAATAAAGAATGCCATTCCAGGATACATGCTGTAACCACGCATTTGTGTAACTTCGACACCCTATAACTCTTTTGCTTTCAACTTTAGAACTTTATTAAGGGTAATATTTACAACTTTATGGGGACTAACAGAACTCCCAAAAAACGAGAATCTTCATAATTAGCAATAACCTTAATAATCAAAGTGCTAAAGTTAATAGCAAAAGAGTTATAGGGTGTCGAAGTTGCCCGATTGCGTGGTTGCAGCGTATATCTTTTAATGGTATTATTCATGTTATAAACAACAGAACTAATTGAGAATTCTAAAACTCTTGGGAGGGCTACCAGAACTCTAATATAATTTCAAATATTTAGAGGGCGGAGGGAAAACTTCACAGAGTTGACGGAATCTGATAAAATCGGGATGTGACCAACAGTACGCTAACTCGAAAGCATAGTAAATAAATGAAATATAAATAATAAAGACGTGTGATTATTACGAAAAATGAATATGAATGAGTTACACGTTTCATTAATATTGATACTGTTAATTAAAATAGAATGACGCAAAGTAAAATACAACCAGTGCATTTAAATGACTAGAGATAAATTAGTTTACTCAGCTATCTTTGTTATTGAATATTAGCAACCCTAATGTGCGATTACAAACAACAGAACAAATATCAATGTAAATATTTGAGTGATTGCAGATTATACATGAGACGCTGAAAAAAACTTTCTGGTATGCATTACTAAGCCTATATTCAACACCAACGATCCTTTAGCAGACAAGAATTTTCTCATAACGCATGGGTACATTTATTATTTATGGTATAAATGTTATCTTTTAAGATACAGTGAAGAGAAGACTTATGCTTGATCTACACGTTTGTCACTTGCCGCAAATGCAAGACTTTAAAAATCCTTGGTATACAAAAGTTTAGTTCTTTTGAATTTTTGTGGTTATTAAATTCGATTTACTCTATTTTCATTATGAAAAGGAACAAAACAAAGATAAGCGAAATTAAAGAAAACGTATGAGCAATGTAGGTTATAGATGACAAAAATTTACATAAATAGTACAAAACAAGTATTTTCAACCTTTGTTCTAGACTTTTTATAAGAAACTTTTTGATTTAATTACTTCGACATTTAACGACTTCATAAAAATGTAATCATTCTGTCCAAAGGTTAGGGGAAATTCTTTAATTAATTAAAACACCGAGAGCACAAATACTAAATTGGCAGTTTTAAAACAAATCTGACGTGTGGATTTGTTCCCTAAAACCGACACTGGACGGGTCAGTAGCAAATTTAGGACAACTTGTGCCAGCCAATCCGAACAATCCATCCACACGCTTGCGCATGCGCGATAATAAGTTTCACTCCCCCGTAGTTAAACTTATTAATTTATTTATACACACTACAGGTTTTTCGGAAATCTCCTTTGCTACCTCCAACAATAAATGTTTTATTGCTTTTCAGCAAATTGACAGATTAGTTCAAAGCTTTACTTCTACAACAGTTGACTACGAGCTTTAGTTGGGACTTGATATATTTCTCTTAATAGATGGGTATTCCAGAACCAAGTCAATTTTCAGCACAAAATGGCGTGTCACAAGTTCTGCTGGTCTCTCGACTCTCACGTTCCTTGTTCAGGGTGGTAACTCTGCCAATAGACCTGCTGCCAAAGTCAAAAGGTAGTTTTAACAAAAGTCTTCCTAACCTATATGAAAAAGTCGGAGAAAACCACGAAAAGTAAAAAAAAAAATAAAAAGTCACAATTTTAGGTTGAAGGTTCTGAAAAGCAGCAAAACTAGCAGAAATTGCATGCGGTTCTTCACAGTTACATCATTTTAATGATGTATTTAAGCTCTCATCTCCTTAAATATCTAATACGTCAGCTTATGTTTAAAAATTGGCATTTTTCTAGTCAATGTTTAACAAGTTGGTATTGAACTCCAAATCCGGTTTATATATTTTATCGCGTTAGAAACTTGACTCACCCTCTACACGAGCCAGGCTACGAAGTAGATGATGTTTGTTGGAGAAGACATTAAGGACCTCAGACCCATCGAACCTGGTATTAGCAGATACCAAATACACAAGCAAAACCAGTACGGTCGCTATCTCTTTCCCAGCCATAATAGCAAAGAACATTAATGCAATGGCTATATATAGATGACTTTGCCACCTGGATCAATACACCATCTTTTGAACATTCTTTATAGCTATTTACTTCCAATTATCTCTTTAAACAGAACACTCTGTGAAATAAATAGTCCTTGTAATAGAATAACTAATTAATTATTTTTAAAAGAATTATAAAACTCAATATGTAACTGTATGTAGTTTTATTTTATACAAAATCACACATCATACTGTTTCAATTGACACACAAACAACATGAGCTCAAATAAGAGCTTTATCTCACCCACTAAGTAACTAATTATACTAGTTTTAATTTTTATGTCATCCAAATAACTTATAAAACAAAAAGTGGTTTTACCAGATCAAATATTATTTTGTAGAAACTAGAACAGTCTTTCATATTTTAAGCAAGATTTGTGCCATTTTCTCAATTACTAGTAAATAACCGCAAAACTACGTGCCTGACAGAATAGATCGAATTTATTTCTCGGAATTTGATTAAATTTAATGTATTTTTTATTTTGTTGTAATGGGCGTACTATGAGTTTTACAATATGCTGGGGCACACATTTTTTATGAATTGTATTTTTTTTTTTTTTTTTTTTTTTTTTTTTTATAAGCCGGCCAAGAAGCACCGCGGCCTCAGAGGGCCTATTGTACGCCGTCCCTCCTCTGCTCAAAACAGGCCAATTGCCTTTGCAAATCTGGATACTGTATAGGGATCCACAGTTTCGCAAAGTTTGGGATCCAAGATACAATCCTT
>NW_027105022.1:477956-493877 GCF_000696795.3 Halyomorpha halys
CACCCGCCTCTGTCGTTCGCGAGTCCCATCGGACTCCCCAGGGGGCACCACGTGGAGGTGACAGAAGGCGTTGGCAGGGATAGGGAGAACTGGGAATCCTCAGACAGTGAGTAGGGCACTCTGGCCTGATTCATCCACAAAGAGTGGGGGAGACACCCGGACCCATCTCCCTCTCTAGTCCTCCTGTTACCCTGCCCATTTGCCCCCCAATTGTATTTAAACTAAAACTAAACAAATTAACAACTAAAATACGTATTCTGGCACGTTTTTTCTGGATTTCATTGGCTGCGTGTTTGTTGCCAACGCACCGGAGGGGGCGCTGGTGTGAGGGATGGTTTGGTTTGTTGTTGTAGAGAGTCGAAAAACATTATGCACCTTCGTTGGATAAACTCAGGCACAGTGGGTAGTGCAATAAGCTCGTGTTGTAGATGGCGCTGTGTTTCTTCTCTGAGGTGGGTGAAGAGCACCATACAGGAGTACTGGTCTCAATGTAATTGTAGATTTGAAGTGTAAGTCGTAGTGAAAGTACAGCTGAAGATAGAAGGTGATGTAGCCGGTATGATCTGAGGCAGACTCGTAAGATGTCTGCGAAAGCATACCACCTCTTGTGGGCTCCAACGAGTAATTACTTATTTTTAATTTATCTAAAAAGATTAATTTCGACGGTCCATCCATCCGCTTTTAATCTGCCGACTGCTTATACCTTGGACAGACACAATAAATCGTTGGGTGCCTCGACCCTCCCCACGGAGTCGGAAACCGGACTGACGGAAAATGGCAGAGAACGACTTCCCTCAGCTAGTAAGCGAAGAAAACTACCCGTATTACAAAGAATTTGTATACGGGTGGAAAACAATTATTGGACCAAGGCACTTCAATATCCGTCAAAGAAGAAGACTCCAGCTTCTGGAATGCCTGCGGACGGAAGACTGAAAAGTGATGAAAGCTATAAGAAAACTTAGTGAATTATTAATTGTAAATTGATTTATTAGCAGTAGTTTGATGATGGATATGTAGCATCGAACTGCTGCTGCACACCTGTATTGCTTGTAAGGCAGGGGAAGGTGGAAATAAATAATCTGCCGACTGGAGGAATTCAAGTTTTCCCGCCACCCTATGCCTACTGATTGAAAACTACCTCAGCGGGAGGTCCTTCGTGGTAGAGGTCGGCGGGAGCTTTTCGACTCCTGTCTCCACTACCTGTGGAGTGCCTCAGGGTGAACTCTGCAAAAACAGACACTATAGTGATGTCGTTCCAGAAAGGAAAGAAACCGCTGCCTATCCTATCTCATCTTCCCCTACTTCGACTATGGTTCCTTGGTCTATGGTATCTGCAGGTCTGGAGTTGAGATTGAAGAGCCTCATGAATTGCTTTGTAAGATTTATCTTTGGTTTTCCAAGGCGCTCCCAAGTCTCCCGCTGGTATACCGAGTTGAAGTGGCTCTATCCAACCTCCTGAAGGCAATACCTCCTTGGAGTTTCTTATTCCAAGTTCTTAAAATTAAAAAACCTTGCTATATGCCTGATTTTCTCATATGCGGACTTCTTCTCATATGTATCTCTTCGTTCATCCATCCATTCATTAAATACCAGATCCCAACCGATTGATTTATATATGACCTCCTATATGCCTTCTTCAGCAAATCCTTCGTTATACGTACAACCTCCTTCTGGATTTCTCTTCCCATCTCCATTCGCCAATCCTCATCCATTCTTTCCTTTAAACAACACTTATTCCTTCACTTATTGTATAACCAAGCCTCTGCATTATTGTGAACAAATAAATAGGCATACATTGATTAACATTATAAACAGTATTTAAGCTAGGATCCCATTGTAATTTCATTTTACTTACTGGAAACTGTTAAATGCTTGCCAGACAAAAGTCATAATGTATGAACCATGTACTTATTCTTAGGATACATATGTCCCAGAATAAAATATTTTTTCATTCATTCATTTCATATATCCCTATTACCCAACAAAATCAATACCGATGAGACTAAAATCTTGTGTGTTACAGAACCTCTTTACGTACATGCTAACCTTTGTTTTGTTTTTTTAAAGCTTCTGTTGAGCATAAAGATGAAAAATGGTTTATTTGTGTCTCTAGGCAGTCACACCCTGACCTTAATAGAAATTCTTAGGAGGACTAGGGAGTGACCAGAATGGCAATGGAGAGACAAATATTTAATTTGCTTTCAATATTCACAATTGGGATCCCTCAACATTGACAAGTGAATAGATAGAATGAGGCTTACTACCCAGCCATAAATTCTCTAAGGATAATAACCTCACCCTACAGGGTACTGTAGGTACGAAGGAGGGATGCAGGCCTGGAGGGTTCCAACTGCCAGGTCTTACAGGAGGGCAACTTCGATCTACCAGGTACTTTTCCTGTAGATACAAAAGAGAATTAACTCCGGGAGGTGCCAGCCGCCGGGTCTTACGAAAGGATGTAAGTTATAGGAAGGAGGAGAGGTCCGGGAAAGTAATTAAAGACTTTACACATTTCCTGAAATATAGTACTAGACTATACTGTTCCACTACGCAATGTATTATCCTCTATCTCCTAAGGAAGATGATTTCGTGAAGCGGGAATTCGTACTAAGTTTTTTTTTTTTTTTTTTTCAAAACCTCTTTTATTGATAAATATGTATATACAATACGGATTATAAATTATTACAATATAAATAATATAGAATACAATATACAACTTTTCTTGATTTGCCTTACGGCATTATAAGATGAGCAAAACATGGTCCGCTGAAGGCGGTTTATACATTTTGTGGCTCTATAGCCGGGGGCTTACAAAGAATGTGAGGGACATTCCGGCTGGTGGTGATGGTGTGATGGCTTCAAGCTAAAGAGCCCGAAGTCCTTCCCTCGGCGAGGACGTCGACCAAGGGGACTGTGCTTTGCCACCTCCCAGGTCTTGGGGGAGGGGCGATTTCGCGGAATACAATTTTTTTTTTCCGGTATGGTCTAGTAGCTAGGATACCTGGCTTTCGTACTAAGGACTTACAATTTTGGTCTAGTCTAGTCATTGAGCTATTAAACGCCATCGAGAGGTACTACGTGTAAGACGTTAGCTTTCAGTTTTAAATCATATATAAATGTTACAATGTCTTATATAGTTGTTATATGTTGCAATTAAGGTATTTATAATGAATAGTACATATATTAATATATGGCATTTTTTTGTCGCCAGTAGTAGTCCCTGAGTTAGCTGGTAGGTTGCCTCATGCCAGGCCATAGGTGTTTAGGTGGCTGTAGTACTTAGGCTATAAACTAGCAGGTAGCGGCGTCGCTACAAAGGATTTTGAAGCAGAACGGGTTTTTGTTAGTTTTGTAATATGTTTTATGTTTAAAATAGGCTGATCAATACTTTAAGACTGTCTACAGCTAAATAAATATTTTCTAATAAAATTAAGCCAGTAATGAGGTATGTTTTTCGTTTTATCGCTCCATAGATGTGTTATTCCCAAGACCAAACTTCTTTAAAAATCGATATCCCTACACTAACTACACTATGACATTAAGTGCAAGCCCAACTGTTACTAATTGTTATTGTGTGAACATAGTCACATCATTGACTAAAGTTAAATTAAATAGAGATTTTATTTGCCGTAACTGACGTCTAAAAAACAACCTTCTCCCTCAGTTTTGACAGATTTATACTTTTTATTGCAATTTCGTAACAAAGTTTTCAAGTTTTTTTTTTTCCAAAATCAGTTACTAGTGAAAGTTTTGTTATAATATAACTATAAAATTTATTAATGCCCAAAGGTCTAAAAATTTAGAATTAAAATATAATTTTTATAACACATATATTTTCGTTATAATTTTTTTGTCCTTTGGGCATTTATAAATGTTTCAACAAATATAGGTCATATAATGAAAAAAAAAATGTATTGTGGAAAGATAGTCTGGATGGCGGCCAATAAAAGTATCAAAATAGTAGAAGAAAACTATTTATTGTTAATTAACGTTTCGCCCACCTTTGCAGGGCTTCATCAGGTCTTTCAGATTAAAACAAAGATGACAACTGAAAATTTATTAATCAACTGTAGATTAATAGAACAGGTCATCACAAAATCAATAAAATTTATTGATATAACAATCAACCAATGATTTTGTACTCGTCATTAAAAGAAACTAAATTCACCTAGAGGCTGTCTGACCACAGTCCAGCCATGTAGAGAAAAAAGGTTTCACCTTTCTAACACAGCTAAAATTACTTGTTTAATTCACATTAAACTAATCATTTATGAACGTCAGCTACAATGTTTTGAATTTGTAGAAGTGTACAAGAGATTTTACCTTATCAATTATTCTTATTTATGTACAGCATGTCTCAGATTTTATTAAAAGTAATCCATTTATTTACTTTTCTCACTTATTATTTGTTATTATTTTTAATTTGTTGTTATTTAATAATAATATGTAGTCAGGAAATTTCCTTCAGGAGTTGGTTGCTGGAAGTAGTTTATTTAGCGTTATCCCACGATATTGTAGTTCTTTAGTTGCTTCAGCTAAGGTAAGTACTCATTAATAAAAAAAAAAAAATTAAATAGTAAGGTAGTGTTATGCCATCACTAACTTTTATTTGGTTTAGAACTCATCTAAGGATGAACCAGACAAACTTTATAAAATGATAGAATTAGAGATGAGAGGACATGATCCAGCGGTTTTAAAGAGTTATTCATATTTTCTTACCACTGCTGCAAGACATCTTGATATTGAAGTGGGTAATTGGTGAGTGTAAATTTTTACTTGTGACCATTTACAAATTTAAATAGCAAGTAAATCTATTGGATAGCTTTTTGTGTTCATAAACATGACAAAACCAGCTTATATACAAAGGATTCAATGTGTTAGCTGCTTATAATTTGTTTATATTAACTTACTAATTTCCTTTTTTCTGTACAAGAAATAAATTTTTGTCAATCTACTCTTCAATTCAGTAATATATATAATGTTTCTATTGATATTGTTTTTTTACATTAAAAATAAAACAAAACCACAATTATCGTTCGTCCGAATCTCCACTTTTGAGGTTTTTCTCGTAACCCTTCCAGGAACCAAAAACTGACAGTTGTGGCATATGTTCAACTATCCCCAAAAGGGCATTAACTGTTATTTGGATTATTAGAAACTTTTGTTATTCTTTTAGCTTTGTTCTATTACATCCTCCTTCTAACTCAAGAGATTAAAAAACACCTTGCATTGCTCGAATTTCAGTCTAGAATCCCAATTGATTTAACGGTTCCTAGTTTTGGTTTTACCAGTTACCACTTTGTTTTTTTTATACTTCTACCTACAAATATTATCAATAATTTATTATGAAATAAATATAATTTTAATGTTATAATATTTAAAGTTACATGAAGATACTTTTATTTATGTCAAGATGGTAAAATCATTTTAGTTGGACGCCTAAGAAAGCAGTACATGAGAGATTAACTGTTCTGAGATCTATTCATGTAAAAAAAAAGTACCGGGTACAATATGAGACTCGTACTTACTTTACATTTGCTCAGCTACATAAATTGACTGGATCTACTGCTGATACATATTTGGAATATATTCAACGTAACCTTCCAGAAGGTGTATCAATGAAAGTTACCAAGGTAAGAAATAAATCTGCCTTTAGTTCATTCTTGTGCTTTCCTCCATTTAGAAAGGTGGGTGTCCTATTTAGTATATCATTTTCCTTTTTTCTTAGCCTTTATTTTATAACAATTTTCTGCAATCCTGATATGTAATGTTCTTTAAGTAATGTAGTAGTAGTAGTAAACAGTTTTGATTTCATTCTTCCTTTGATAACATTTACCATATGTGATCCTCTTGCCATTTCAACTTTAAGATGTTTAACATGATAAATTATTGTCTGCTATTGCCCTTATAAACAAAAAAGTTCGAATCAACTACAAAATTAATTTTATATTAGATGATTAATAGTTGACCTCATGTAGGAGATTGTAAGAAGATAGTCTGGGTGGTGATCAATAAAGGTAAAATATAGTATATAATCTATTTATTTGTAACCAATAAATGGGTTGCAAATAAATAGTTACTGCTGCCCAGACTATCTTTATACAAAATTAATTTTATTTCATATGCTCCATGTACATTTTCAAGAATTAATAGTTAAAGATATTTAATTATATGCTTGTTTCAGGTTGGTTTGGAACGTTTTCCAGAACATTTAAAACCTCCAGTGAAAGAAGAGATAACAGCTGAGTAACTTTATATAAAGATAATTGTGCTCGCTGTTCAACTTTGTACCATATTGTAATTTATAGATAGAAATTAGATATCGTTTTTTACTCTTTTGATTCTTTATTATAATTGAATCAGCCTTTTTTCAGTTAACCAACACAACTAAGTAGGGATATTATACATATAAATAATTGACCGTATAATTTCAAATAATAAGGAATATGGTCAGAGTTGCGTTCAAAGATATAGAAATAGTTAATAACTATTTCTGTTTCTCTTTTAACCACAATCCTGACCATCTTCATTATTGTAAGTAGGGATAATTCAGATTTTGGAATGTAAGTATTTTTAGTAATTATTACTAATTGAGACTTTTTTTCATAAATGATAATATAAGGTCATTAATAATATGAATAAGAAAACACCAAAAATTAGATTATATAAACTTTTAATGTTATATTTAAAAGAGAAATGAATGAACCAGTATAATCCACTTTTTCCAGTTTCCAATTTCAGCATTTTTGACAAAGTATCTGTTCTAATTTAATTAAAACTTTCAAAGATTGTAATATTTACAATATAGTTTAAAGTAATGAATTAGGGCCGCCCATAGCTCAGTGGTTAAGACACAGTCTTACCAATTTCTGATGTCTATTGGCGGTGCCGGTTCGAATCCGGCCTGGGACGTTGACTTTTTTCATTGAGTGGCGGTCCCACAAAATGAAGAACTTTGACCCCCAACCATGGTTAGGCAGTATAGGACTCCAATGGGAGTCTTGGCCAAAAAAAAAAAAAAAGTAATGAATTAAATCCTGTCTGCTTTTTAAAACTGTGAATTCCTCATCTTACTTTCTCATACATATGTATGAAATATTTAGCGAGAAGAATTACTAAAATTGTGAAATATTTTTAATCTGAATTTTCAATGGAAATACAGATTTCAAGGTCCCAAGTCTCATTAAATGGTGTATGTTTGTGTAGCCTATCTCAAAAAAGAAAAGATGTACAAAACTGAAACTACATTTTTAAAATAGGTATATGACTTTCATGTCACAGCACCCTTTTTTATAAGATGGACTTACTGGAATTATCACTTTATACCATTAATTCTATCCATCTTTGTGATTTTCTCAAAAATTCCTGTAATGATTTTTATTAAACTCCATATAAACGTACAATTAAATGGTTTTAACATTAAATTGGTATTATTCTAAGTGAAACATTCTGACAGGGCTTATATGCCAACTTTCTTTAAAGTGCCTTCAATCTTGTTTATTTGAAATAACTAATCATTTCTTATTGTTAGCAGTATTAAAAAAAATTTACAAATATAAACTATGCAATACTTGATTAATTAATGATTAACTTAATCTAAGAGATTTTCCTAGGTTAAAAATAAATTTATGTAAAAAAAGTGCTGTATTTTGGTGAATAATATACTATTGGAATATCTAACAGTAATATAGTCATATAAGGTAATGATGAAAAATTGAGCAAGTCCTAATGCTTTCTAGATCAAGTTGATTGAACCTGCCAAAAACTGAAGCCACAATTACAATGTCCTTTCAGCTCTGCCCAAGAACTTCACTGTAGACAGCAAAGACAAACGAATTTGCAACTTCATCTTCTACCTGGCCTAGACAGACATCTCATTTTCTCCAGTCATGGAAAGAGAGGCAGAAACTGGCACTGCAAAAGACCCATAGTCTCTACCACCTCTTGACAGAAAAAAACCTGACCAGAACTTTGATAGAAATATAGATTAGTAACAATTTGAGTTCTTAAGGTGAGGCCATGCTGGCCCAGTACATTTAGGCAAGGGTTCCAGAGTGGCAGATTTGGAAGCATTTGGGCTGGATTCTGACATTTATTCCTTGGGGCTCTATAGAAATTAGTTTTAACTAAACTCTGGTTAGTATGTAATTTGACTCAGAACCAGTTACAAGATTTTATTTCTAGCAGTTTCACCACCCACTTATTTCAAAAGCGAGTATTTTTATAAAAATGAGTCTTACCGATGAAATACAGGAAAATAAATTGTAGACAAAGGATGAATTAGATAAATGACGAATTTTACAAAAATTATTTCACTGAAAAATACCGACTAACGTTAGGACAGTTTTGGCCGCTGGGATAATGTAAATACAATATTTTAACAATTGAATTTCCTTCATCCTTTGTATAAGATATTATTAACCTGTATCGTTATATGATTAATATGATACTATTAAAGACCTAATCTATTTGCGAACTAACTCGCCTTTGAACTAACCGTTGACCAGATCTTATGTGGCTGATTCCCCCAAAACTGGGCTTTAGAATTTCATTCAATTAAAACATGCAGATTCGGGTTTTTTTTTTAAATAAATAAAACAATCTAAAACCGGAAAAGGAAAACATACTTTCACAAATTTTATAATAAAATACCAAATATGCTTTAATAATTCTAAACCTTCTCCATCCCCAAGCCGAGGACAAAATCATTTTCATGCTGCTCAATCGGCCTTTGATTTGTGCCAAAACCGACACTGAACGGTCAGCCACAAATTTCGACCAACCAAATTTCCATCCACGCGCTTGTCTGTGCGCGTATTTCCCATTGTTTAGTACTCTTAAACTAAATATCTCGGACACGGCAAGTTCTACGTTTTCCGTGACCTAGGCATAATTCTACAAAGTGGATTATTTATATCCTTTTTATTTCTATTTATAGCATTCCCACTGGAATGAAACTTTCAGTTGAGTCAGGTACGGAAGTTTTTCTATTGGAAGTATTCCGCATACTAAGCTGAACTAAAAAGGTAAATCATCACATAAACAATGTCTCAATCCAACTCAAATATCTAAATATTTTCTTAAAATCGAAATGGTCTTTTATAACCATTCTGCTTCATTTTTGTTGGTATATCCAATACCAACAACTTTCTATACCGCACAGACTAGTACAAACATTCTTTAATGTATTGTAGGAAGTTAGTAGAAGTGGCGGTCAATAAAGGTACAAAATTGTAAAAAAACAAACTATTCATTGGTAACTAACATTTCGTTCCACTTTGAAGGGTTGAGTCTAGATTTCACTTTGAATTAATGCACTGTATTACAAACTGTCAACTATTAATCTTCCAATTTTTTAATGTATTTTCGTTAATGTAAGGAGAAGATAGGAGAGGGTATATAGAAACTGCGGGGTTCCTGCCTGCAGTCGCGAAGAGGGATGTAAGTCCGACGTCTACGGACTGTAGGTTTTTACGAAAGAAGAGAAGCAGAGTGAAATAAAAGTCAAATATACTTGCCCAAAATCGGCACTGGAGTATACCAACTGATCCACTATATATATCACTCCTGAAGAGGAGAATTCCCTGAAGGTGAAATCTTTGGGCTATCAAATGCCATCGAGAGACGCTTTGCATAAGACGTTTCCTTTTAGTGAATCAGAAGATTCTAATACTATATTTAAGAATATTACAACATATAACATGGTTATTAATTTGAACAATCAAAGTATTTACAAGAAATATACATTTATCAATACACGCAATTTGTGGGATGACTGGAGTAGTTCACGTAGCAGCAGCTAGGTATGTCATGCCGGATTGTAACGGTTTTGGAGGCTGTATTAGATACAGAATAGACTAGATCGTGGTGTCGCTACAAGGTGTTTGGTTGTGAAACGTGGTAGTTGAAGTTATTTATAAATTGAAGTTTTCGGCATTACCTGTTTTTTAAAGGCTGATTTCATAAATTAATAGAATCTCTAGGAAATATGTTTTCTTAATATAATAAAGTTGATATAAAACTTTGTTACGTGACTCCTGTCTGAACGTAGAATAATGTAATTAAGGGACATTTTAAAGTAAAATTTTTGGTTTTGGCAGTTATTATGTTTTAGGAATTAACGCCTCATTTGTACTGAATTTGGTATCTCTTTATATGATATAATGGTCTCCATAGCGACATGTGTTCACTAGTAACATAAGTATACCTGTCGTTGAAATAAGATAACCTAAATGATTCAGACAGTTCCTTGTTGTAATGTAGGTGAGAAAACATTGTTATAATGGACGATTCCAAACTGGTAGGGACGTTCGTTAAGGAAAGGATGTACAAGCTAGAGGAAACCTGTGCCTGCAATTCTCCGTCCCACCAGAGGTTCATCTGCTGCCGCTGCCTGTCCTCCTTCAGCCTGTTGGGTGGCCCCTTTCCCGGGAGGTTGGTATCCAAAGCCGAGTACCAGTACCCGCACCTACGGCTCAAGGGGTTCTTCTACTTTCTTCTCATCACGGCCCTCTTGATTCCTGTCTTCGGCTCATTGCAATGGAAGGCTCAGCCCAAATGTAGCCGCTGCTTTAACGTCCTTAGTCAACTATTGGGAATTGAATAATAAAACTGTTTTTTTTTTATTCTGTGTGTATATCAGAATATAAGGAACAAGATCATTATGTTTAGAATTTTCGGTGGTTGAATTCTATTCACAGTTAAGGACCAATAGGAATGATATGGGAACCTTGGTTCTAGTACATTGTTCAACTAAACATTAGTATTGGTTTTTTTTTATCTTGGCATTAGGAAAATGAAAGAACAAAATACTTTCCCTATGAACTTAGTTGTGTAAGCTGTAGGGGAAAATCAATTTAAAATACTCAGTAATATAGTTTTTTTTAGAAGTATCCAGACACCTTTGAAAAAAAAACAACAGATTTTTTACTTAAAAACAATAATGTTTCCTTTTGATAAAAAATGAATGAACTTTTTAAACATTTTGGATTAAGACAGTAACAGCAAATAAAGTATTATTCATTAAAATTAATTAAGTAAATAAATTGCATTTCAAGAACCTACTTTCTGGCCCTTGGAGGAAAGAGTACAATGGTGAGGAGGAGGGGGGGGTGGTAAACTGGCAGGAAAAGTGAAGCCGTGAAGCCATAGACAGGAATGATAGACCCCTAGGGGTATGGTAGAAGAGAAAAGGACTCAATCCCTGACTGCCTTCATTTCAGCTTAGATTACAATGGTGAACACTGCTATTAAACCTAAGCCCTAAGAGTATGCATGGTCTAGGCCTATTTGGCTTCACTTTTGCTATGAAGGAGAGTAAGGCCATGCCAACCCTATGATAAGTTGCAGTCAAGGGAAAGATATTACTTTGTTAATTTCTCTCTGCTATATTTCATGTCTGGTTTTATACTGGTACAGTATGGTTCATTGTATTAAAAACAGATATGTAAGTTGGGTCAGATCTGAAATGCCTATGATTAAGGTTGCTTAGCTATTTTGAACCAAATAAAGAGCTGATCAATAAAAAAGAGGATAAAATTCAAAAATACAAACAAAAGGCAATTTTTTTTTAATAAAAACATTTAACATCCAGTGTTAAACAATAATTTAATTACCAACAAGGGACAGGAAAATATCAAAAATTTAGGTTAAACAAAATGAATAAGAATTATATAGAAAAAAATTGGACTAATATTTTATTATTCCAGGCACGAAATATTTAAAGTTTACAATATTTAGCGTGCAATACTAGTTCTTTAGCACTTGACAAAATGCAGTTACTTTATTAATTACATACAATATCAAAAATGTAATCGTAATTATAATTTAACACAACCTAAAATGTAAAGGACACCCTACAGTTCACAATTGTTTTGGTCCATTTCAATTTTTTTCATTATGAAAAGAGAAGGAGCTTTGAGTTTTCACCACTAGTTTGGTGAAATCAAAAAACAAAATTATTTCTTCCATGAACTTTCTGAAAGCTTAATTAAGCAGTTCAGAAAGTTAGACTTTGTGACATTTTAACGGAAATAGCAGCCATATTACATTTTATTTTAGATAAAGATGAACCTTTCAATGTATTTTTCAAAACAAAATAAAAAATACCCTCTCTCTCACATGAATATACCCAAAGACATTACTATTACAGCCAGGCAATGCATAGGTTATAGAAGTATTATCATAGCAAAGATCTGATCCTAAAATAGATATCAATTAATTGGTGACTACAACTACTTGTAGTTCTTAAAAATATAAAGTATTTTCTGCTTTAATATAAAAAAATAATGAACAAAAAACCAGATTCATACATGAAATTTTAAAAGCTTTTTTTTTATTTGAGACAGATTGATTGGCCTTAATTTCTTTTAATCCAATAAGCACGCCCATATCACACCAAATACCAGAAAGGAGTACATTTCTACACTCATGAAAATAATAGCAATTATTAATACCCGTAATAGGGAAATTAACACACACATTTTAGATATTTTCTATATTGTTTCTATGGTCTAAAAATTGTAAAATCAATGAACAACTATTTTCCAGTTTCTCCTTAAATTATATATGGTACACATTAATTTAAAAATAAACAAGTATTAAAAGTTTAGCTGAAAAAGGAATCTATTATATAAAATGAAAATCAAATAAAAAAAAAAAATACATATAAATACTAAACATATAAAACATATAATCTACAAGTTAAGGAACTTCTTTAAACTAAAGAGTCTTTTATTTATAATCAGGTTGTTTTCTCTTTATAAGAATAACTGCTGAATTCTACTCTTGATGACAGATGTAGAAGCTATATATATATATGTATATATAAATTTACAAGTGCTACAAATGGCTACCAAATCCAATGAAGCACAATATAACATAACCATATCACTGACAATAAAATACAAATAACAAAGTAATTCACTTATGTAACTATCACCTACAATAACCAAAACAATCGAAGTATTTTTTTATTTAATTTTAACTAAACTTAATATTTACACGTGATACTTCTTGATAAATATATATAAGTATATAAATATTTACTGATATAAACAAATAGAGCCTTTTAATTCATGTTTTTTTATCTTTTTAAGACTTAAAAGGCTCTGCTCAGATTAAAAAAAAAAATGTTTCAACATTTTATGTCCCATCTCATTCAACTCTCATCTTTTTCACTTTTTCAATGGATGTTTGCCCAGACAACAACCTAGGACTCCTGATATCTTTCAAACTCAAAGGTAGCTTTCTCTTAGAGCTTGCCTCACAAATTGTTACTTGCTCAGTAACACGCGACGTTATTGGCGTAGATCTTACACTTTCAACTCTCAGCTGTTGCACTGCAGGTCCAGGTTCGACAATGCGAGAAGGGGTTGTCTCAATGCGAGCAGGTGTTGGTGGCTCACTTCTTGGGGATTGTTCCATTCTCTGCTTCACTTCTAATCTTATCTGTTGTTGGTCCAACCTGCCATGAGGATCAAAACGTTTACTCTTATTGAAAAGTTCCTCCATATTAAAATGCTCTTCTTCGTCTTCTTCCTCTTCTTCTTCACATATTGGTTCTTCTTCACCTTCCTCCACTCCTTCTTCATCAAACTCTCCTTCTTCCATAACTTCCTCTTCATCTCCATCATAATGAGAATATGGAGTCAAATTTAAGAAAGGCAAATTGAGCCTTGGGATGTCGACATTTTGTTCTTTCATTAATGATAAAAGAAGTTGCATTATATCATAACGCTTTCGGTTGACTTCTTCCATTGTGAACCATTCTTTAATTGATCGGATTGGCATTCGGTAATCAGTTATTGGATTCTGAAAGAGGACGGAATAAATTAGTACAATATACTTATTAATGATTAAAAACCTATCACAGTGGATAAGAAAATTTATTAAAATAAAAGGTTTGCATACTATTTTAACCTACATCTATTTAATTTAATACTGAATTTAGATTTAATATAGGAATAAAATAAAAAAGTTAATTAATAGAGAGACAGAAACTACTGTACAAAAATGAAACGGTAATGGATGGTGCCCACTCAGACTGGACCTATGCACCCTGTTCCACTTTAACACATTTTTCAAAATGAAAATAGTATGCAATAGATGGAGTGGAATGAAGCAGAATGGAGGGTTAGGGTAGAGGACAGGCTATCTATAATATACTAATTTGATTTTGAAAAGTGGGCCAGAGTAGAGCAGGGCACACTGGTCTGGTGTGTGCAAACACAGTGGGCACTCTGCTTAAGACTTATTTGTCAGACAGATTATAATAACAAAGAAATTTTAATCTGTTTTATCTATTTGTTCGGAAAGCTAAAAGCCATCTGTACGATAATTAGAATGAGTTGATACTAAAGAAAACTAATATATTTTACAACTAAGAGAGAAAGGAATACCCTGATAAGATATGGGGAGGAGGGGGAGCGAGATGGTTAATGATGTAAAAGATCAATAATGAATTTTTCTATTTAAATTTATCTGTTAAAATTAATCTAGGGATAGAAGGGGTTAACATTTTTATAAAGTTAGTCAAATTAAGTATGCTAATAATTTGAATCTAATACACAAGGATTTGGAGATAATCACTGGACAAAAAATCAATAATTTGTTCACATTGAAAATCTTATTTAGAGAAATTAAAAAAAAAAAATACCTTAAAGAACGCTTCAACATACTGGAGCACGTAAACCCCACAGTCTATATAATTGGTTTGCTGAGGAACCTTCGGTACAGCTCCTTTGAAAACGTCTTTAGAGAAATCTCGCAGCTTTCCTCGATGCCTTACTTTCCATTCGATTAGAAGGTACTCCCTTAAGGTGGCACAAACACGAGATCTACTTGTGCATGCAAGGGAGTCAAAAACTAAGATACAAGGCTGCTTTATCGGTTCTAATTGAGGCTTGGATTTACTATTCACCCTGGGAGTAGCTTCATCCATGAGATCTTCTTCTTTTCCTGATTCCTAGAAGTTATAAAAATCAAAATAAAAATCCATAAATTGAAGGGTTTGGTGCAAAAAGGAGGTAGCTCCATCCTTTGGAGCTATAAGTAATAGAGTTTGGACCCACAAGTAAAATTTAGTTTCAATAAAAAAATTATTTTGTTTTGAACAAGAATTTGTAGCTCCGATCATTAGTTCTCATTATCACGCCTGTCTCTTTATCTTTTTAAAATTATTGCTTTTAGCTTCTTATTGCCTGCCACTTCAATTTGAGGTAATAATATACTTACAAGAATAATAAGCTCCACACCAAGATAGGAGGAGGACTTAAATGTTTTTGAAAGAAAAAGCTTCAACGCACAGATCTTCCCTAGCTCTTGAATCACTGCCTGAACTAATATATATGTAATTGGTTTTGCTTTATTTTTTCACAAAAAGTTTAAAATAAATTAAACATTTTAATAATACATCTTTATTTTTCTTCTCTTCTCCCATAAATTGTTTTCTGAGAAATGTATTGAACATATATTTTGTGGCAAAAAAAGAAGCAGTACTAACAACCAAACTTATGTTACATTGTTTAGAAGCTATATTTTGACCAGAAAATACTATCTTAATAAGTAGAAACTGAGGAAATTGATAAAAAAACGATTTACCGAAAATCAGGAGCTACCTCCACTTTGCAGCAAGCAAAATATTCAATTGTAAAAACTTATTTAGTAAGAAAAGCACCAATGATAGATAAATTGTAAAAAAATGGCATTCAGGATTCAACAAATTATGAATAACTAGCGGGATTATTAATTAATAAGAAGAAATGAAAACTCACTATGTACCAGGTCATTCAAAAAGTCCTGTCGTTTTTTTGGGGGAAATTATAAATAAATAAATATTTTCAAATAATCACCTTTATTCATCAAAATATCCACCGTTACAGTCAGTAACCTTCTCCCAACGAGATGGTAAAGCCCAAATTC
>NW_027105022.1:494842-502593 GCF_000696795.3 Halyomorpha halys
CTCCTTAGCCTCCTATTCATAAAGTATAAATATTTGTGTTTACATGGATAAAAGTTGTATTGAACGGAATTAATTAGCAAACACTCTAGAATCAAAATAAACAACAAAAAAACGAAAAACGACAGGACTTTTTGAATGCCCTGGTATGTCACTAATATATTAAAATACTGATTTAAAAACTTATGCCAATTAAAAAAAAAAAATACTTCATCAGTAGTATTGGGTTCCATGTCATCATCATCAGCTTCAGCCTCATCACGATCAGACTCGCCATCCCGCTCCTCATCAGGCTCCAAGAGGCTTATAGTTGGAGCCTTAGGAATTGAGATTTTCTCCTTGGGTACAACAGTTATTGTTGTTCCATAGATCTTAGCAGGAGTGAGACCCCCTGCTAGGACTGATGCATCACCTAAAAACCATTAATACAGAATTATAGATTAATAGATTTGATGGATAAATATTTATAATGAGTGTTAACATAATTTTTTAGAGTTAAGAGAGGCAAATATGCTGCCAAGAGCAAATCTATGTTGTCCATCCATCTCAGGAAATTAAATTTCAATCGGGAGAGTATATCTGCAATCCCTTGAGAGTAAAATTCGCACACATAAATGCACCTTTGAACTTACTTTTTTTCCTGATGACATTAGGAACAGCTTGATTATCTGACATACGGACAGGTCCAGTTAAACCAGGGAAGCATATGATTCCCAGGAACCAATGAGACCTGTAAGGATAAAAAATAAACAAATGAATAACCTCAAAACAATTTAATAACATTTACATTTATAAAGTGGAATAATTTTATCAAGATTTTTACATGAAATATATTTAAATTAATCGCATCATAGCACTTGAGATGAAACAAAGATAAAAAACATTCCGAAATGTAAATACAACTCGTGAACTCCCTTCTTCAAATCTAATTTTTAAATTAAATAGCATATATAGAATGAAAGGAATAAGATATCTCATTTCGTTCATTCAATTATTTTACTTACATATTTCATTAATTACATATATTTTCTTTTTCATTTTTTTTTTTTTAACCTTTATAACTTTAATTTTCTTTTTATACATATGATTACTAACTAGATTTTATTATTTATATTCATATTTCTTAATTCCTTTTGTCTTTTATAACTTCATATATTTTTTTCTTGAGTACTGTTATTTTATTTAAAATTTTAATTAATTACATATATGTTTTCTTTTCCATTTTTTTACCTAACTTTAATTTTAAACGATTTTCATTTTGTGCATATATTCACAAACCAGATTTTCATTTGTTCATCATTATTTTCTAGTTCTATCCTCTTTCTTAATTTTAATACTACCTATATTACTTTATTTTAATATTATTTATTCTCATATACCCTTCCATCTTCTTATAACACTTAGAAAACATATTTTCTTTCAACATAATTTACATATCTATATTGTCTGTTATTTTTTTAATTATTCTGTAATTCTTTTCATTCATGATGATCGTTATCTTGTTTAATTGTTCTAAGCCTTGAAGCCCTGAAATTCTGGCACTGATAATTCTTTTCTGATCCCACCCATAAATATATATAGAGGCGATCAACTATTAACTCATAATTTTAAATCAAAGTTTTTTTTTTTTGTTTTTTTTTTTTTTATGAAACAATCTACAAAAAGTATCTTCACCTTATCATTCAAATAAAGAATATTAATTCCCTTAATCCTTCAATGGGTATTGGCCTATTTATCCCATTCCTCTCTTAATACAGTTCAGAAGGTACAAATAAACTACAGGTACAGATAAACATAAGTTTATTCGCTCAGAATAGTTTGACAGTACACCAGATCCACATTTTTATTTGGAAGAGTTTTCAACAGAAATAAAAATTCTGAGGTCCCCTAATTCCAAATAAGCAAATTTTACAAAATGGTCTGCAAATAATCATGGAGCACCTTTTTCTGAACAAATAGCCCCCAGGAACAGGATTAATTAATGAGCATTCCAAATTCAAACCTTTGGAACACTCAAAATTAAAAAAACAAAAAAAAATATATATAGATATATATACCTTTCATTGATTGGAATAATGATGAAGTCTTTCTCGAAAATATCAACAGACTTGGTCCATCCCTTTACCCGTGCATGCCTTTTTTCTGCCGGAGATAGCTTTTGGTTTTCTTGATGGCCGGACTGACGTGGAGGGCACATAGTTAATCTTTTGTAAAAAAAGGAAGAAAATATGTGCGTCCTCTTTCTATCTTCTTCACTTAAGACATTAAGCCACAGGTATCTAAAAAAAAAAAATCAATCAACAATAAAACTTTATATATACCCTTCCTGGTCAAGTCACATCAGAGATAGGCTGAGTTTACACAAGCGTGTTATGCAATAATAGGAAAAACATTTGCTATAACAAGTTAGATGTGTTAATGGCTGGCATATGAATGTTTTTGTTTCAGGATGTATCAATTGGATACAGTGTTTCAACACGAAACAAATGGAATTTGTTTTCTGATGACAAAAAACAGATCTGCTAATAAATAGGGAAATATACTTGCCATTACTTTATCTCTTTTCAAATTAGTAAACATTAAAACTAACAATTAATTCATATTGAAAACTGATAATTTATAACTTAAGTTATTTACTTATTGCATCAGTTATTTATATATTGTAAATAAATAATTTTTATATTCGGCCAGTGTATGGTTATTGCTACAGGCAAGTGAATTCTTTCCCATACATCTAAGCATTTCAAAATACATTAAGCTCCTTGCATCTGCACGTGTAAAAAAATAAAAAGTAATTTAATGAGTTCTGTCTTTTATCAGGATGCAGGAGATACCTGACTACTACAAGTTTTAGTATAACTAAAATCACAAACAACCTACATTTCTTTCCTAACAACTACATATAAGGAACTCCACTCTTTTTAGAGAATGGATAAGAGTTATGTATTCAATGGAATAAACATTATAACAACTTTCACAAAAAAATTAAAATAATATTCTTTAATTTCAATATATACTTAGATCACATTTGTATACAAATTTTATAAACATTTTTGCATTCTCAGAATATCTATTTATACAAAATGAGAGAGGATTACAGTTTTCAATCCCTGGCAGCAGAAATTTTAACAAATTTTTTGAAATTGTAAGTGAATAAGTAATTTTTAATTTTCTTCATTTCTTATTGAATAAAAAAATAAAAGAAGTCTTTTTCAGATACAATATAATAATTCTTAGCTCCTGGCTATGCCATGCAGTCCAACAGCAATGCTACCACAGCGGTGTGACCTCTTCCTGCTGCATAGTGTAAAGCCGTCCCAACTATTCATGTTCACCATTAAGTAACACTATAATTTTTTGAGCTGAAGTCTTGATCACAGGACCCCACCCCTGGACCTTAGGTACTCGCTACAGCTTAAGCCATGATGACATCTATCTTCAGCAGTAGCACCGCAACTTCAATGGCCACTTAGCCATGGTGCAGCAAAAGCAGCTACACCATGGCTAAGTGGCCATCGAGAGTAGCGGTATGCGATCTCATGGTGTAAAATTCCATTGCCATAATGATCTCTCAGAGTTAGGACAGCCCCATTCTCTGCCAGTTTGGTTATTTATTATAGCTGTGACGAAAGCAGGACTGTCGACTTTATTTTCCTTGTCATCCCTTCTGGTCCCAGCGACTAATGAAACACAATTTAACCCTCTTTATCCTTTACCTTAAGATTGGCTCTGTGCCTAACAAACCTACGATACTCATACAAGTATTTCTGGAGTTTATCAAAGGTATTCTAGTTATACAATCTCGTATATCTACATCCAAACCCATTCTAAAAGAATTCTCACAACCGAAGTCTTTACCAACATGCAGTTAATTAATCTTCACCTACTCTAAGAGTGAAGTTGTGGGAAAGTTAACAAAATTTTGAATTCGAATGTTTAATTAATTTTAAACCACTGTTAATTAAAGTTATAAAGCAATAAAAGAACTGAATGAAGACCATCAAGGAGCATGGATTTAATGAACCGATTGATATATTAATAGGCACTGGGGAGAGGGAAGGGAAAACATTAAATTCAATGTAATGAGGTGCTCCACAGATCATTGCCTCTCAAGATGTCACTCTGATGGATGTTAAGTGCCAAGGCTCTTTTACCAGAGTGACTACAAGTTTTGCTGTACCAAAATGTAATTAATAATAAAGAATTTATGGAAGCAGGAAGTAACTGTAGAGCAGTAATTGAAGTTTAATCCCAAATTAATACATAAATGATAAATACAAGCATAACATTTTAGTAATAAATGGAATATGGTCCAGGTGCGGTCAAATTAAACTCAAATAGTAATATTATGTACTATTTTTATTTGAGCCAACATTTTGCCCAACATTGCAGGGCTTCGTCAGATTAAACAGTGAATCGATCAACTATCTTTTAAAACAGGTATAACATATAGAAGCAAAAAATAATACATGGGTCATTTAATTAAATACAAGTAAAAAAAAAACCTTACTTGAGGTAGAAGTCGATGATGACATCGTTTAAAAACTGATCTTCTTTTAAACAGGCATAGTCTTCAGTGTTTATAGAAATTCCACCTTTAGCAGGGGGTGGTGGATAAACCATTATTCTAAAAGTAGAAAATATATAAACATAAATATTATAGGACAATAGAAAATTAGTACAAGTAGTCATAAAACCCAAAATTTTTATTTTAATAATCAAAACCTACATCTTCATAATACTTGAGTAAATAATTAATTATCATGAATGATCATGATCAAAAAACTTCCTCCATAATATGTAAAAAATAAATACATAGACATTTATATATAGTCAATAATAATAAATTATTTATTTATTTTTATTATTATTGATTAATTTATTTAAAAAAAAAAAGTAAAATCTATAAAGAATAAAAAAATATATAATATTGCAAAGATGTAGTTAAGCACAATTCTATGAATATATTGAAAATTAACAATTGAATAACTTTTCTGAATTTACAAAAATTATAAAAGGAGAACAATTACAAACATAAACAGCAAATCAAAGGAAAAGGATAATAGAGAAGAAAAAAAATATTACAACTTTTACTTAGAAAAAAACCCACTAACATGATATTACTTACCATTCTATAAAATATAGATATAAATTTACATGCACACACACGTTAACACAATAACTGTCATTACAAATAATTAGGGGTACAATACTAACATCTGAATTCCTGTCGATGTTGAAGATTGAGAAGTCGAAGCTATCTGTTTCATGCTGCTGTGTTTCTCTTTCTTCAAGTCCTGTTGGATCTGAGGATAAAAAGAAAACAACTAATTAAGAAAATAAAGCAAGTCCCATTTTCAAAACACAGCAACAGACATTAAAAAGTTATATTAGTACAAAAAGAATAGGTAAAATATGAATTTCATGAGTGATAAAATATAACTAATTATTGAATAAGGAGTAATAAGATCTGATATCCAGGAAGAAATAAGATGGCAAACTCTTCATCCCTCAGCATATCATTATACCTTTTGACTTGATATGAAATTTCCATTATTAAGATCTTATATTTGTTAAAAATATCAAACAAAGCAAGTCTATGAATTATCTTTTTATTCTAGAAAGAGAGTTTATATTAAATATTCAAGATAACTTCAAAATATTTAAAAACCTACTAGACACGTGCTAATTCTAAACTTTAAGCATGCCACATTGAGGCATTCTTTGAGTTAAGCACTTCTGGTGTAAATGGTCCAAGATGATGACTATACACAAAGGTTTTCGGGAAAAAAAAACCAGATCTTATTATGTTACTTATTAATACTAAAAAGGATTTGCTACCAAAATTTTAAAACAAGAGCACTTATAATTTTTAATTGTCAAAATAGTAATCCTAAGGCTATACGTGATAATTAAAGAAATTTTATCATGGTAAATCAAACGAGTGTCTCAGAAAGGGATAGTCAACCAAAACGTTTGTACTAATGCAATATCAATGAAACATGATATTAATATTATTATGAATACACAGAATCAATAATCTCCAGTGTAAGGAAATACTAACATCTTTTGGAGCAGCTCTCACAAGAATATCATTGGCTTCATCCCAAGTTATTTCTTCCATTAAACACCTTGACTCATAAATAGATTTAATAAATAACCTTTCTTCTTCAGTGATCTTATCTGGAAGCAATGTAATCCTTTTGTGCAATTCCTCTAAAAAAGAATCCCAATACCGGTAAGATATTAATAAAAGGTAATTAAAAACAAACAAAAGTAAATAAATAAATAAATATTTTTTAATTTATTTTTTTAAGGGACCAATTACTGTTTCAAGTGTTTACATAGTCTCATCATAAAGTGAGAATTATGACTAGAGACATTAATTTTAACTTAAGGGAATCTACTTATCTAATTTCTAATAACATTTAAAGAAAACCTTCGAAACTATTATGTTCAATGGATTTCAGTATAAAACTAAACCAAGAGGAATATTTAGAAACGGAATCAAAGTTATCAAAAGAACTTTTTGAATAAATACACATTTTTCCTCTCCCTTAAAATGTTGGTTGAGGTCTTTTCAGGACCCTCTCCATAGAATCAGATGTGATTTGTTTTGTTTATTTATTTTTTTTAAAACTTAAAAATGAATACACAAATAATTTGTTATATAAAAGAATATTTCTTATAATTACGAATAACAAGATAAAAAAATGAAGCACACGTGTCTGGGCAATATTGCAACTAAAACGTTTTCAAAATGACAACATGCAAATTAACAACAGGTAACTACAATGAGAAAATATGCAAAATGCTATTTGTGTTCAAGTAAAAAATTTTTTTTAATTTTTCAAAATTTTTTTTATACCCCGGCCCTCTATATTTACTTGTAGCAAGACTTAGGAAATATTGAATAATCAAATTCTAACTTGCAAACATGTGAAACTTAAATACCTTAATTACTATGTATTTATTTTGACAGGAGCACAACATAAGAAGACAAGAAAAACAAGATAGAATTTTCATTTACTTTTGAGGGTAGATACAAATAAAAGAAACATTAAAAGAGAAATTCATCTTTATCAGCACAAAAAAACCAGTTAGTACCAGAATGTGAGGCGGCAAGCGGAAAAAAATAGTTTGATATTCCTAATGGAACTGTATGGTACTTAGTATTTTTAAAACTTAACTGATTAATCTTTATTAATTACTTTTGATGATAAATAATATGACTAAAATTAATTATTTTTGAAAATAAATGAGAAATATGTTGCTATTCTCAAAGAAAAAGTTGACAGCAAATAATTTAATAAATTGATTTTCTAACTAATTCTCTTTCTTAAAAAAAACAAAAAAAAAAACAGCAATAAGCATCCCCTTTTTGTTTTTCCTAAAAAGTAGTGTTTTTTCATCTTCCAGTGCATGTTTTTCTGAATTAATTAAAAAGTAATATGAGCACTTAAGTAGGAAATTTAATATATTTCAATTTTACTTAGAATAATTAACTCACCAAATCCTTTAGTTCTTGAGATACAAATTAAAGTCTGCTACTGTTTATAAAAGCAAAGAATAATAAAAATGTTTGTGCTGTAATTTCAGAGAAATATAATAGAAACAAAAGTAATGTCTTGTTTTCCAAAAGAAAGAGGTACCAAAAATATACTTCTTAAAATCCATAATGCTGAATATGGGTTTGTGTATTTTTGTTGGGAAAAAAGTATGGGGTAATAGGGTAATGTCAATGTATCATATAT